>NC_057811.1:201807433-202033178 GCF_018294505.1 Triticum aestivum | reverse complement strand
ACCACCGCGCCGCCGCCCCGCTCCTCGCCGCTCCGCCGCCGTCGTCCTCCGCCCGAACCCCGGCGCCCGGAGCTCCTCCCTCCGCCGGCTTCTTCTCCCCCGACAGCAACTCCGGCGATCCCCGAGCCCGAGCCGGCCCGTGCCTCGATCCGATCTGGTTCCAGTGAACGAGGGTTGACTTTCTCTTCCTCTCCCGATTTCTCTAAGTCCCAGATCTTTACAATTCATGCCTCTGTTCATTGCATCATAACTCTCTGCATATAGCTCCGTTTCGCGCGTGTAATATATCGAAATGTTCGCCTCGTGATGCTCTTCATTTTGTTCCATTCCACTATGTTCATTTGTGTCCCTCTTGATGCCCAAATCTCTGGTGCAAGAGTGCTAGTTGCTGTTATCTGCTGTTACTTATCAGAACTTGAGGATTTGTTATTTTTGTTGCATTTAATCTGTGCATCTTATGGGCATGCGCTCTAGATGTGTTTTTTTGTATGCCATGCCATCTTTACAGAGGAGTATGCCATGTATTTTTGTGATCTCTGTGGTTACTAGCACAAGCATGCAAACTAGACTCCGTAATGTTTCTGATTTCAGGGACTTAGTGATTTCTCTAGTCTGTGACTGCTGTTATTTTGTTGCTATGTATCCATGTGGCTATAGAGAGATCCATGCTTATTTTGGAGATGTTCAGTAAGGATGTTTTGTAGATATTGTTGTAATTGTTCCATTCATGCCCTTGTTTACAATTATGGAATGCCATAGCATGACTCAATCTTGCTCTACTTTTGCTATAAGTATTTCTGGCAGATTGTTTACGTGTTATTCAATTTTTCCAAGGTTGTGGTAGTTGTTTCATACATGCTATGTAATTGATCTTGCCATGGATAGCTTTATAAACATGCCATCTTGCTGTAGGTATTCTTGTTTTGTCATGCATTTCTTTGTGGTGAGTGCATCAAGCTCACCAAGATGCCTTCATTTTATTGTTTCTGCCATGCTCTGTTTTCTGCCAAGTCTGAAACCTGTTAATGAAACTTTCTATGTTTACATGGTTGCCATCATATCTTCTGGTCCTTTTTGACTTATGGTCAGTAAGGGACTTTTGTCATATGAATTTAGTAGAATACTTCCATTCCTTTTTTTCAATGTTAATTTCCTGTAGCATGTTCATTTCGTGCTCTGAACATTGCTACCTGATGCTGTTTCTGCCATGTCTAGTAATTTCACCAAGTCTATGAACATGTTATCTTTTGCACTTTTGCCATGCTTGTTTGAATCTGCTGTGGTGTGAACTAGCCGTAGCTTAGTGTTCATCTTTTGTCAAGCATCTCCTGTAGATTGCTGCGTTGGAGTGATGTAGCATTGCTACTTGTTGCATTCTAAGTGCTATCATGCTGTTAATCGCAGATTCGTGTCATTCTTGTTTTGCTTGCAATTTGCAAACCGTGCATCCGTTTCTGGTGATCTTTATATCGATTTCGACCGAAATCATCTCATCTTTCCAGTGGCATGCTTGGTTTGCCAAGTTACTGCCTTGTTCATCATTTTCCTTCCGGAGCACGCATATGCATCACATATCATATCTTGCATATCATTCATGTATTGCATCATGTTGCTTGTGCTTTTCCCGTGATTGATTATGGTTTCGTTGCTTGTGTCCTTGTTTTGGGTAGAGCCGGGAGACGAGTTCGTGAACGAGGAACCTGTTGAGTACGCTTACGAGGATCAAGCTTTCGACAACTCTGAGAACCTTGCAGGCAAGATGACCATACCCTCGAAATCACTTCTATCTTTGCTTTGCTAGTTGTTCGCTCTATTGCCATGCTGCGCTACCTACCCACTTGCTATATCATGCCTCCTACATTGCCATGTCAAGCCTCTAACCATCCTTTCCTAGCAAACCGTTGTTTGGCTAAGTTACCGCTTTTGCTCAGCATTTCTTATAGCGTTGCTAGTTGCAGCTGAAGTTGAAGTTGGTTCCATGTTGGAACATGGATATTTTTTGGAATATCACAATATCTCTTATTTAATTAATGCATATATATATTTGGTAAAGGGTGGAAGGCTCGGCCTTACGCCTGGTGTTTTGTTCCACTCTTGCCGCCCTAGTTTCCGTCATACCGGGATTATGTTCCTTGAGTTTGCGTTCCTTACGCGGTTGGGTGATTCTGTTGGGGAACGTAGCAGAAATTCAAAATTTTCTACACATCACCAATATCAATCTATGGAGTTTACTAGCACCGAGGGAAGGGGAGTGCATCTACATACCCTTGTAGATCGCGAGCGGAAGCGTTCAAGAGAACGGGGTTGATGGAGTCGTACTCGTCGTGATCCAAATCACCGATGATCCTAGCGCCGAACGGACGGCACCTCCGCGTTCAACACACGTACGGAGCAGCGAAGTCTCCTCCTTCTTGATCCAGGAGAGGTTGATGGAGATCCAGGAGCACGACGGCGTGGTGGTGGAAGTAGCGGGATTCCAACAGGGCTTCGCCAAGCGCTGCGGGAGGAGGGAGATGTGTCACGGGAGGGAGAGGGAGGCGCCAGGGCTTAGGTTTGCTGCCCTCCCTTCCCCCCACTATATATAGGGCCAAGGGAGAGGGGGGCGCAGCCTTGGCCCTTCCTCCAAGGAAGGGTGCAGCCAGGGAGGAGTCCATCCTCCCCAAGGCACATAGGAGGTGCCTTCCCCCTTTAGGACTCTCCCTTTACCTTATCTCTTGGCGCATGGGCCTCTTGCGGCTGGTTCCCTTGGCCCATATAGGCCAAGGCGCACACCCCACAGCCCATGTGCCCCCCCGGGGCAGGTGGACCCCTTGGTGGACCCCCGGACCCCTTTCGGCACTCCCGGTACAATACCGATAATGCGCGAAACTTTTCCGGCGACCAAAACAAGACTTCCCATATATAAATCTTTACCTCCGGACCATTCCGGAACTCCTCGTGACGTCCGGGATCTCATCCGGGACTCTGAACAACTTTCGGATTTCCGCATACTAATATCTCTACAACCCTAGCGTCACCGAACCTTAAGTGTGTAGACCCTACGGGTTCGGGAATCATGCAGACATGACCGAGACGTTCTCCGGCCAATAACCAACAGCGGGATCTGGATACCCATGTTGGCTCCCACATGCTCCTCGATGATCACATCGGATGAACCACGATTTCGAGGATTCAATCAATCCCGTATACAATTCCCTTTGTCTACCGGTATAGTACTTGCCCGAGATTCGATCGTCGGTATCCCGATACCTTGTTCAATCTCGTTACCGGCAAGTCTCTTTACTCGTTCCGTAACACATCATCCCGAGATCAACTCCTTGGTCACATTGTGCACATTATGATGATGTCCTACCGAGTGGGCCCAGAGATACCTCTCCGTTTACATGGAGTGACAAATCCCAGTCTCGATTCGTGCCAACCCAACAGACACTTTCGGAGATACCTGTAGTGCACCTTTATAGCCACCCAGTTACATTGTGACGTTTGGTACAACCAAAGCATTCCTACAGTATCCGGGAGTTGCACAATCTCATGGTCTAAGGAAATGATACTTGACATTGCAAAAGCTCTTAGCAAACGAACTACACGATCTTGTGCTAGTCTTAGGATTGGGTCTTGTCCATCACATCATTCTCCTAATGATGTGATCCCGTTATCAACGACATCCAATGTCCATGGTCAGGAAACCGTAACCATCTATTGATCAACGAGCTAGTCAACTAGAGGCTTACTAGGGACATGGTGTTGTCTATGTATCCACACATGTATCTGAGATTCCTATCAATACAATTCTAGCATGTATAATAAACGATTATCATGAACAAGGAAATATAATAATAACCAATTTATTATTGCCTCTAGGGCATATTTCCAACAGTCTCCCACTTGCACTAGAGTCAATAATCTAGTTCACATCACCATGTGATTAACACTCACAGGTCACATCAACATGTGACCAACATCTAAAGAGTTTACTAGAGTCAACAATCTAGTTCACATCACTATGTGATTAACACTCAATGAGTTCTGGTTTGATCATGTTATGCTTGTGAGAGAGGTTATTAGTCAACGGGTCTGAACCTTTCAGATCCGTGTGTGCTTTACGAATATCTATGTCATCTTGTGGGTGCTACCACGTGCTACTTGGAGCCATTTCAAATAACTGTTCTACTATACGAATCCGGTTTATTACTCAGAGTCATCCGGATTAGTGTCAAAGTTCGCATCGACGTAACCCTTTACGTCGAACTCCTTTTCACCTCCATAATCGAGAAAATTCCTTAGTCCACTAGATACTAAGGATAAGTTCGACCGCTGTCATGTGATCCATTCCCGGATCACTATTGTACCCCTTGACCAACTCATGGCAAGGCACACTTCATGTGCGGTACACATCATAGCATACTGTAGAGCCTACGTCTAAAGCATAGGGGACGACCTTCGTCCTTTCTCTCTCTTCAGCTGTGGTCAGGTCTTGAGTCTTACTCAATACGCACACCTTGCAACACAGCCAAGAACTCCTTCTTTGCTGATCTATTTTGAACTCTTTCAAAATCATGTCAAGGTGTGCGTTCTTTGAAAGTATCATTAGGAGTCTTGATCTATCTCTATAGATCTTGATGCCCAATATGTAAGCAGCTTTATCCAGGTCTTCCTTTGAAAAACTCCTTTCAAGCAACCCTTTGTGCTTTCCAGAAATTTTACATCATTTCGGATCAACAATATGTCATTCACATATACTTATCAGAAATGTTGTAGCGCTCCCACTCACTTTATTGTAAATACAAGTTTCTAACAAACTTTGTATAAACCCAAAAACTTTGATCACTCCATCAAAGCGTATATTCTGACTCCGAGATGCTTGCTCTAGTCCATGGAAGGATCGCTGGAGCTAGCATACCTTTTAGCATCCTTAGGATCGAGAAAACCTTTCTGATTGTATCACATACAACCTTTCCTTACGAAAACTGGTAAGGAAACTTGTTTTGACATCTATCTGCCAGATTTCATAAATGCAGCTAATGCTAACATGATTCCGACGGACCTAAGCATCGCTACGGATGAGAAAATCTCATCGTAGTCAAGTCCTTGAACTTGTGAAAATACTCTTTGCCACAAGTCGAGCTTCATAGACGGTAACATTACCGTCCATGTACGTCTTCTTCTTAAAGATCCATTTATCTCAATGGCTTGCCGATCATCGGGCAAGTTAACCAAAGTCCATGCTTTGTTCTGATACATGGATCCTATCTCGGATGGCATGGCTTCTAACCATTTGTCGGAATATGGGCCCACCATTGCTTCTCCATAGCTCGTAGGTTCAGTATTGTCCAACAACATGATATGTAAGACAGGATTACCGTACCACTCAGGAGTAGTACATATCCTTGTCGACCTACGAGGTTTGGTAGTGACTTGATCCGAAGTTTCATTATCACTATCATAAGCTTCCACTTCAATTGGTGTAGGTGCCACAGGAACAATTCGTGTGCCCTGCTACACACTAGTTGAAGCGACGGTTCAATAACCTCATCAAGTCTCTACCATCCTCCCACTCAATTCTTTCGAGAGAAACTTTTCCTCGAGAAAGGACCTGTTTCTAGAAACAATCACTTTTGTTTCTAGATCTGAAATAGGAGGTATACCCAACTGTTTTGGGTATTCTATGAAGATGCATTTATCCGCTTTGGGTTCGAGCTTATCAGCCTGAAACTTTTCACATAAGCGTCGCAGCCCCAAACTTTTAAGAAACGACAACTTAGGTTTCTCTAAACGGTGTCGTCTCAACGGAATTGTGTGGTGCCCTATTTAAAGTGAATGCGGTTGTCTCTAATGCCTAACCCATAAGCGATAGTGGTAAAGAGACATCATGGTATGCACCATATCCAATAGGGTGCAGTTATGATGTTCGGACACACCATCACACTGTGGTGTTCCAGGCGGTATTAATTGTGAAACACTTTCCACAATGTCTTAATTGTGTGCCAAACTCGTAACTTAGATATCTCTATGATCATATCATAGACATTTTATCCTCTTGTCACGACGATCTTCAACTTCACTCTGAAATTACTTGAACCTTTCAATAATTCAGACTTGTGTTCAAGTAAATATTCTCAGCATCTACTCAAATCATCTGTGAAGCAAGAACATAACGATATCCATTGCATGCCTCAGCACTCATTGGACTGCATACATCAAAATGTATTACTTCCAATAAGTTGCTCTCTTGTTCCATCTTACTGAAAACGAGGCCTTTCAGTCATCTTGCCCATGTGGTATGATTTGCATGTCTCAAGTGATTCAAAATCAAGTGAGTCCAAACGATCCATCTGCATGGAGTTTCTTCATGCATATATACCAATAGACATGGTTCGCATGTCTCAATCTTTTCAAAAACGACTGAGTCCAAAGATCCATCTACATGGAGCTTCTTCATGCGTTCTATACCAATATGACTCAAATGGCAGTGCCACAAGTATGTGGTACTATCATTACTATTTTATATCTTTTGGCACGGACATCTGTATCACTGCGATCGAGATTCATTTTAGGTGCAAGACCATTGAAGGTATTATTCAAATAAACAGAGTAACCATTATTCTCCTTAAATGAATAACCGTATTGCGATAAACATAATCCAACCATGTTTATGCTCAACACAAACACCAAATAACAATTATTTAGGTTTAACACCAATCTCGATGGTAGAGGGAGCATGCGATGCTTGATCACATCAACCTTGGAAACACTTCCAACACATATCGTCATCTCACCTTTAGCTAGTCTCCGTTTGTTCCGCAGCTTTTATTTCGAGTTACTAACACTTAGCAACCGAACCGGTATCTAATACCCCGGTGCTGCTAGGAGTACTAGTAAAGTACACATTCATATAATGTATATCCAATATACTTCTGTCGACCTTGCCTGCCTTCTCATCTACCAAGTATCTAGGGTAGTTCTGCTTCAGTGACCGTTTCCCTCATTAGAGAAGCACTTAGTCTCAGGTCTGGGTTCAACCTTGGGATTCTTCACTAGAGCAGCAAATGATTTGCTGTTTCATGAAGTATCCCTTTTGCCCTTGCCCTTCTTGAAACTAGTGGTTTTATTAACCATCAACAATTGATGCTCCTATTTGATTTCTACTTTCGCGGTGTCAAACATCGCGAGTTGCTCAAGGATCATCATGTCTATCCCTGATATGTTATAGTTCATCACGAAGCTCTAATAGCTTGGTGGCAGTGACTATGGAGAACCATCACTATCTCATCTGGAAGATTAACTCCCACTCGATTCAAGCGATTGTGGCACTCAGACAATCTGAGCACATGCTCAATGATTGAGCTTTTCTCCCTTAGTCTGCAGGCTTAAGAAACTTGTCAGAGGTCTCATACCTCTTGACGTGGGCACTAGTCTGAAATCCCAATTTCAGTCTTCGGAACATCTCATATGTTCTGCGACGTTTCAAAAACCGTCTTTGGTGCCACAATTCTAAACCGTTAGCATTACGCACTGAACTATCACGTAGTCATCAAAACGTGTATGTCAGATGTTTCGCAACATCTACAGACGACGCTGAGGTTCAGCACACCGAGCGGTGCATTAAGGACATAAGCCTTCTGTGCAGCAATGAGGACAATCCTCAGTTTACGGACCCAGTCCGCATAATTGCTAGTATCAACTTTCAACTAAATTTTCTCTAGGAACATATCTTAAACAGTAGAACTAAAGTGTAAGCTATGACAGAATTTGCAAAGACCTCTTGACTATGTTCATGATAATGAAGTTCATCTGATTATTTAATGAACTCCCACTCAGATAGACATCCCTCTAGTCATCTAAGTGATACATGATCCAAGTCAAACTAGGCCGTGTCCGATCATCACGTGAGACGGACTAGTCATCATCGGTGAACATCTCCATGTTGATCGTATCTACTATAGGACTCATGTTCGACCTTTCGGTCTCTTGTGTTCCGAGGCCATGTCTGTACATGCCAGGCTCGTCAAGTCAACCTAAGTGTTTTGCATGTGTTCCGAGGCCATGTCTGTACATGCTAGGCTCGTCAACACCCGTGTATTCGAACGTTAGAATCTATCACACCCGATCATCACGTGGTGCTTCGAAACAACGAACCTTCGCAACGGTGCACAGTTAGGGGGAACATGTCTCTTGAAATTTTAGTGAGGGATCATCTTATTTATGCTACCGTCGTTGTAAGAAAATAAGATGTAAACATGATAAACATCACATGCAAATCATAAAGTGACGTGATATGGCCAATATCATCTTGCGCCTTTTGATCTCCATCTTCGAGGTGCGGCATGATCACCTTCGTCACCGGCATGACACCATGATCTCCATCATCATGATCTCCATCATTGTGTCTTCATGAAGTTGTCTCGCCAACTATTACTTCTACTACTATGGCTAACGGTTAGCAATAAAGTAAAGTAATTACATGGCATTTTTTATTGACACGCAGGTCATACAATGAATTAAGACAACTCCTATGGCTCCTGCCGGTTGTCATACTCATCGACATGCAAGTCGTGATTCCTATTACAAGAACATGATCAATCTCATACATCACATATATCATTCATCACATCCTTTTGGCCATATCACATCACATAGCATACCCTGCAAAAACAAGTTAGACGTCCTCTAATTGTTGTTGCATGTTTTACGTGGCTGCTATGGGTTTCTAGCAAGAACGTTTCTTACCTACGCAAAAGCCACAACGTGATATGCCAATTTCTATTTACCCTTCAAAAGGACCCTTTTCATCGAATCCGATCCGACTAAAGTGAGAGAGACAGACACCCATTAGCCACCTTATGCAACTAGTGCATGTCAGTCGGTGGAACCTGTCTCACGTAAGTGTACGTGTAAGGTCGGTCCGGGCCGCTTCATCCCACGATGCCGCCGAATCAAGATAAGACTAGTAACGACAAGTAAATTGACAAAATCGACGCCCACAACTACTTTGTGTTCTACTCGTGCATAGAAACTACGCATAGACCTAGCTCATGATGCCACTGTTGGGGAACGTAGCAGAAATTCAAAATTTTCTATGCATCACCAATACCAATCTATGGAGTTTACTAGCACCGAGGGAAGGGGAGTGCATCTACATACCCTTGTAGATCGCGAGCGGAAGCGTTCAAGAGAACGGGGTTGATGGAGTCGTACTCGTCGTGATCCAAATCACCGATGATCCTAGCGCCGAACGGACGGCACCTCCGTGTTCAACACACGTACGGAGCAGCGACGTCTCCTCCTTCTTGATCCAGCAAGGGTGGAGGAGAGGTTGATGGAGATCCAGCAGCACGACGGCGTGGTGGTGGAAGTAGCGGGATTCCAACAGGGCTTCGCCAAGCGCTGCGGGAGGAGGGAGATGTGTCACGGGAGGGAGAGGGAGGCGCCAGGGCTTAGGTTTGCTGCCCTCCCTTCCCCCCACTATATATAGGGCCAAGGGAGAGGGGGGGTGTGCAGCCTTGGCCCTTCCTCCAAGGAAGGGTGCGGCCAGGGAGGAGTCCATCCTCCCCAAGGCACCTAGGAGGTGCCTTCCCCCTTTAGGACTCTCCCTTTACCTTATCTCTTGGCGCATGGGCCTCTTGGGGCTGGTTCCCTTGGCCCATATAGTCCAAGGCGCACACCCCACAGCCCATGTGGCCCCCCCGGGGCAGGTGGACCCCCGGACCCCTTTCGGCACTCCCGGTACAATACCGATAATGCGCGAAACTTTTCCGGCGACCAAAACAAGACTTCCCATATATAAATCTTTACCTCCGGACCATTCCGGAACTCCTCGTGACGTCCGGGATCTCATCCGGGACTCCGAACAACTTTCGGATTTCCGCATACTAATATCTCTATAACCCTAGCGTCACAGAACCTTAAGTGTGTAGACCCTACGGGTTCGGGAACCATGCAGACATGACCGAGACGTTCTCTGGCCAATAACCAATAGCGGGATCTGGATACCCATGTTGGCTCCCACAGGCTCCTCGATGATCACATCAGATGAACCACGATGTCAAGGATTCAATCAATCGCGTATACAATTCCCTTTGTCTACCGGTATAGTACTTGCCCGAGATTCGATCGTCGGTATCCCGATACCTTGTTCAATCTCGTTACCGGCAAGTCTCTTTACTCGTTCTGTAACACATCATCCCATGATCAACTCCTTGGTCACATTGTGCACATTATGATGATGTCCTACCGAGTGGGCCCAGAGATACCTCTTCGTTTACACGGAGTGACAAATCCCAGTCTCGATTCGTGCCAACCCAACAGACACTTTCGGAGATACCTGTAGTGCACCTTTATAGCCACCCAGTTACGTTGTGACGTTTGGTACACCCAAAGCATTCCTACGGTATCCGGGAGTTGCACAATCTCATGGTCTAAGGAAATGATACTTGACATTAGAAAAGCTCTTAGCAAACGAACTACACGATCTTGTGCTAGGCTTAGGATTGGGTCTTGTCCATCACATCATTCTCCTAATGTCCATGGTCAGGAAACCGTAACCATCTATTGATCAACGAGCTAGTCAACTAGAGGCTTACTAGGGACATGGTGTTGTCTATGTATCCACACATGTATCTGAGATTCCTATCAATACAATTCTAACATGGATAATAAATGATTATCATGAACAAGGAAATATAATAATAACAATTTTATTATTGCCTCTAGGGAATATTTCCAACAGATTTATGGGACCCCCTTGACAGTTCCCCTTGAATAAAACTCCTCCTGCAAGGCCCAACTTTGGTTTTACTATTTGCCACCTAAGCCTTTTCCCCCGGGTTTTCGCGAGCCCGAGGGTCATCTTTATTTAAACCCCCGGGCTAGTGTTCCTCTGAGTGCTAGTCCAAACTAGAGCCACTTGCAGCTCCACCTTGGGGAAACTCGAGGATTGGTTTTAGTTGTACGTAGTGTTCATCTGGTGTGCCCTGAGAACGAGATTTGTGCAGCTCCTATCGGGATTTGTCGGCACATTCGGGTGGCTTTGCTGGTCTTGTTTTACCATTGTGGAAATGTCTAGTAAACCGGGATTCCGAGACTGATCGGGTCTTTCCGGGAGAAGGTTTATCCTTCGTTGACCATGAGAGCTTATGATGGGCTAAGTTGGGACACCCCTGCAGGGTATTATCTTTCGAAAGCCGTGCCCGCGGTTATGAGGCAGATGGGAATTTGTTAATGTCCGGTTGTAGAGAACTTGTCACTTGACCCAATTAAAATACATCAACCGTGTGTGTAGCCGTGATGGTCTCTTCTCGGCGGAGTCCGGGAAGTGAACACGGTTTGAGTTATGCATGAACGTAAGTAGGAGTTCAGGATCACTTCTTGGTCATTACTAGAAGACGACCATTCCGCTGCTTCTCTTCTCGCTCTCATTTGCGTATGTTAGCCACCATATATGCTTAGTGCCTGCTGCAGTTCCACCTCATTACACCATCCTGTCTTATAAGCTTAAATAGTCTTGATCTCGCGGGTGTGAGATTGCTGAGTCCTCGTGACTCACAGATTCTACGAAAACAGTTGCAGGTGCCCACGATGCCAGTGCAGATGACGAAATTGACCTGAAGTGGGAGTTCAACGAGGAACGTGGTCGTTTCTATGTGTCTTTTCCTGATGATCAGTAGTGGAGCCCAGTTGGGACGATCGGGGATATAGCATTTGGGGTTATCTTATTTTCATTTGGATTTTGACCGTAGTTGGTCTATGTGTGTATTTTGGATGATGTATGGATTATATTTATGTATTGTGTGAAGTGGCGATTGTAATCCAACTCTCGTTATCCCATTCTTGTTCATTACATGGGATTATGTGAAGATGACCCTTCTTGCGACAAAACCACAATGCGGTTATGCCTCTAAGTCGTGCCTCGACACGTTGGAGATATAGCCGCATCGTGGGTGTTACACAGCGTTGGCGGCGGGAGACGGAGAACGACGAGGTGGCCCACCGACGGGAGCCGTCTGAGCAACGCGGGCGGAGAGGGCAGCCCGACGCTCAGCTCGAGCACGGCGAGCGTCCGCCATGAAAACGACGGAGCGATGGAGCGATGAACTGATGGATGGGAAACTACGACGCACCCCTACCTGGCGCGCCAAATGTCGGATGTGGGGTTCCGGCAAACCCTTAAGGTTCGAACACTGGGTGCGCGCGAAGTCTTTCCCTCCTACCGATATACGCTCTAGCTTGCTAAGATCTCGCGGACGAACTCGACGAACTCGCAACACAGAAAGACACGAGGTTTATACTAGTTCGGGCCAGCGTTGTGGTGTAATACCCTACTCCAGTGTGTGTGGTGGTGGATTGCCTCTTGTGCTGATGATGAACAATATAAGGGGAAGAACAGCCTCCTGAGGTCGGGGCGTTCTTGTGCTCGTCGAACTTGTGCGGGTGAGGACTCGATGACCCTACTGTGGTGGCTAGCTGTACTTATATAGGCCCTGGTCCTCTTCCCAAATATCGAGCGGGAAGGGAGCCAACAACGATGGGCAAATTTGAAGGGGGACAGCTGGTACAAGCTATCCTGACAAAAGCGGTCTTTGCCTGCGAAAAGCTCTAGGGTGACGCCGTCTTGGGCTCCACGATGACCTCCGTCTTACCATCCTCCTGGTCCTGGTCTCGTTGCACCAATATAGCAACCTTTGCCTGATGCCTCGGTACTCTTTGCCTGCGCTGGCCTCCTTAGCACCAAAGAGGAAATAAGGACGCTGCGCGCGCTAGCGCCCGCCTGGTGCTGTTCGTCATGGCTCACGTCACGGGAGCCTCGTGAGGTTTGCCCCACCTTGATATCTCCGCTCCTCATGAGCCTGCCTGGCTAGGCCAATCCAGAGGAGGTCTTGCATCGTCCGCCTCACGAGGCTTGGACCCTCGCGAGGGTCTTGGATGCCTTGTTGGTGAAGATGGGCCGTACGGCCTGCTGCTTGGCCACGCTGTGGGCCACAGGCAGGCAAGTTTGGGGACCCCCGTTCCCAGAACGCCGACAGAAACCCCGTCGAAACGCCCCGGGCTCCACGCCACCGGGCCTAGCACACCGCCCCAGGGGATGGCAGTGCAACATCTTGCGGGGGCCATAGGGGGCAATGTTCGTGACTGCGCCCACTAGTGGAGGCACAGGCGCGATTGGGTGCCCGGCTCCGCTGGCCGCTTTGTTGCCGGTGAACCCTCCTGGTGCGCCTGGGAGCATGCAGGCACGGCGAGGCCCACCGTGCGATCTAGCCATAACCTGAGGCGTAGGTAAGGAGCAGAAAGGTGGGGTACCCCTGGTTGCGGGGTCCAACAGCTCAGCGACGCGCTCCAACACTGCATCGCGGCCGCACTCTGCTAGTCGGCACCGCAGCAGCTCCCGCTCCACTATGAGTGCGGCTCTCATGTTTTCTTGCTCCCATCGGGTGTGCGGCGCCGTTGCCGTGGCGCAGCTCGAGGCCCTTGCGGCGGCCTGCGTGGGCCACGGGGTAAGGGTGGAAGGTGCCGGACCGCGCCGCCCGCGCCCCGCTGCGTTTGGCGGGGCGCGGGCCGCTTGGAGCATGGAGTTGAGGTCTTATTTTGCGGACGGTGCCGCCCGGACTGTCCTAGCTGCCCAGTGGTCGGTGTTGGTCCTTGGGTCACCGGACATCGACACCGCGGAATGTTGGCGGGTTGGCTGATGGAAGAGAGGCTTCGGCGCACCCCTACCTGGCGCGCCAAATGTCGGCTTGCGGGTTCCGGCAAAACCCTTAAGGTTCGAACTCTGGGGTGCGCACGAAGATCTCTCCCTCCCCCTAGCTCACCAACTCACCACGATCTCAAAGCTCAGCTCGTCGAACTCGAGGAACAAGGGACACAAGAGTTTATACTGGTTCGGGCCACCGATGTGGTGTAATACCCTACTCTAGTGTGGTGTGGTGGATTCCCTTGTAGGTTGAGGATGAACAAGTACAAGGGAAGAACAGCCTCCTGAGAAGAGGCGTTCTTGAGCTCGGTGAGCTTGTGTGTGTGAGGGTGGAATGGATCTCGGTCCTATGGTGGTGGTTAGTCCTATTTATAGAGGCCCCGGTCCTCTTCCCATATGTTAGGCGGGAAGGGATCCCACAACGGCCAATTTGAAGGGGGGTAGCTAGTACAAGCTATCCTGACAAAAGGTGGTCTTCGCCTGCTAAAGGCGCTGGCGGTGATGCCGACGTGGGCTCGGCGATGACCTCCGCCCTGCCGTCCTGCTGGTCTTGGTCTCGTTGCACCGATATGGAAACCTTTGCCTGATGCCTCGAGACTCTTCGCACGTGCCTGCTCCTTTAGCACCAAAGAGGAAACCAGTACTCTACACCCGTTGGAGTCCGCCTGGCCTTGGTCGTCATGGCTCACGTCACGGGAACCTCACGAGGTGCCCCTTGCCTTGATCTCTCTGCTCCTCGCGAGCCAGCCTAGTGAGGCCGCCCCTGAGGATGTCTTGTGTCGTCCGCCTCGCGAGGCTTGGCCCCTCGCGAGGGTCTTGAGTGTTTACTGGTGAAGATGGGCCGTACCAGGCCGCTAGCGGAGCCACGCCGTGGGCCACAGGTAGGCAAGTCTGGGGACCTCCGTTCCCAGAACGCCGACAGCTGCCTCAGCCTCTGGAGTCCATTCGAACGGGCCCTTCTTCTTCATCAGTTTGAAGAACGGAAGGGAGCGCTCGCCTAGCTTGGAAATGAAGCGCCCCAAGGAAGTCACGTAGCCCGCGAGCTTCTGCATCTCCTTGAGGGTTTGCGGCAGGTTCATCCTCTCTATTGCCTTGATCTTCTCTGGGTTAGCCTCAATCCCTCGGTGCAACACAACAAAGCCGAGCAGCTTGCTGGATGGGACGCCAAACACACACTTCTCTGGATTGAGCCGCAGGTTCACCTTTCGCAACTTGGCGAATGTTTCTTCCAAATCTCCAACGTGGGTCTTTGCCTCCCGCGTCTTGACAACTATGTCATCAACGTATGCCTCGGCGATTCTCCCGAGCTGCCGGCCGAGGGCGATGTGCATCAACCGCTGGAAGGTCGCGCCGGCGTTGCGCAGCCCGAACGACATGCAGGTGTAGCAGTACACCCTACATGGGGTCAAGAAAGCCATCTTCTCAACATCCTGCACCGCCATCTTGATTTGGTGGTAGCCTGAGAAAGTGTCCTGGAAGCACAGCAAGTCGCACTCGGCGGTGGAGTCGACGATCTGGTCGATGCGTGGAAGAGGGAAAGGGTCCTGAGGGTAGGCCTTGTTGAGGCTCGTATAGTCGACGCACATGCGCTCTTTCCCGCCCTTCTTGGGGACAATGACCGGGTTGGCCAACCAAGCCGGATGCCGCACCTCTTGAATGACGCCAGCCTCTTGCAGCTTGAGAACCTCCTGGACAATGAACGATTGCTTCTCCAGGGCTTGTTGCCGCGCCTTCTGCTTCACGGGGCACGCGCTGGGGCACACTATCAGGTGGTGCTCGATCACCCATCGCGAGATGCCGACCAAGTCTGTTGCCTCCCATGCAAACACGTCCTTGTTTGCATGGAGGAAGCTGACCAGTGCCTCTTCCTGGTCTGGGGGGGAGGCCAGCGCCTATGGTGAAGGTGGGGCCTGATTCCCCGCTGTCGTCGACTAGCAGCTGGTTCGTCTCTGCCCGGTCCTGGGAGAACAACTGACTTTTCTTCGCCGGCGTAGCCTCCAGGATCTCGGGTGTGCCCTCCATGTTCGGTCACGCGGCCGTCGCGGCCTTGAAAGTGAGCCTGAGGGCCATGAGCGCATAATGGGGGTCCCCCGCCACGGTGAGGACGCCGCTTCTCCCGGGCATCTTCATGATGTTATAGCCGGGGTGAGTTCCTAACATTAACTTGGCGAGGGTCGGATATCCGAGAATGGCATTATACGGGAGGCCGATACGGGCGAAGTCGAAGTCGATGAGCTCAGTGCGATAGTTGTTGCGCGTGCCGAAGGTGACGGGGAGGCGGACTTGCCCCAGACAAGAGGTGGAGCTGTCGACCATCCTCGAGAAAGGCTTGGTGGGGAGGTGTCAGGACCGGTTTTCCAATAAAACGTTTATTGAGAAACCGTCCCTTTTATCGGACCAGTATAGAAGAATCCTTCTTACTGGTAGACAAATCCTTGATACAGAAATCCAGAAGTACTAAATATTATACAGGGTTGAGCTGAGGCTGCTCAACAATTTATTACAAGCACGCCGTTATTATACATAAAGGCGGATATGACACAAGGAGTATGGTGGCATAAATACTGACTCGTAATTAAAAGTGGTGGTGGATATGTCACAGTGAAGGGGGTGACATGACTCCTAAAATCTTACAACTCATCGAGCGTCGGAGTGAGGCTCGAGGACTTTTATTCTGGGTAGCGGAAGCGTATATAATACAAGTGACCAATTCCAGGATCGTGCGGGACTGACTAGGACTCCTCTAGGCGTCGGACTCGCTATCGAACTCTTCATCCATAAGATCGCCTTCGTCAACATCTGGCCAAATCAACAAGCCAGGTGAGTACTTTGAAAGTACTCACAAGACAGTTTGGACATAAGATATAACAAATGCAAACACGATGCACATGAGCAGATTTGTAATGCGCACTCAGATAATAAAATTGCACTGCATGATAAATAAAAAGGAAGTCAGGCGGTAGTCCTCCCGAAATCCCAATGAAATAACTGAAGGCCAATAGAGTGTCTGAAGCGACGCCTCGAAAGGTAAAATAAATTAACAATGCCGCAGTCGGGCGTCAGGGCGACACCACATAAAGGGCTCATATTGGAATATAAAGGACAGTGCGTGCCACAGTCGGACGTCTGAGTGACATCACATAAAGGGCTTATATCAAAAGTAAATAACAAGAGTGCCACAGTCGGACCTCTGAGCGACATCACATAAAGGGCTTATATCAAAAGTAAATAACAAGAGTGCCACAGTCGGACGTCTGAGCGATATCACATAAAGGGCTTATATCAAAAGTAAATAACAAGAGTGCCACAGTCGGACGTTTGAGCGACATCACATAAAGGGCTTATATCAAAAGTAAATAACAAGAGTGCCACAGTCGGACGTCTGAGCGACATCATATCAAGGGCTTATATCAAAAGTAAATAACAAGAGGGCCATAGTCGGACGTCTGAGCGACATCACATAAAGGGCTTATATCAAAAGTAAATAACAAGGGTGCCACAGTCGGACGTCTGAGCGACATCACATAAAGGGCTTATATTTCATTATTCAAAATTCAAGTAGCTCAAGAATTTAAACCATCTCAAGGAAATACTTAGGTACGTAATAATAAAATGGTTAGTCCATCCACAGGAATAACATTCAACCTGGTTTACCACTCATGTTTGTTCACCGGGGATTTTCACTGAGACTGACACAGAGACTGACGTTGAGACCGATATTGATACGGATATGGATATGTTGACCAAGGTCCTAGACCACGGACACGGTTACTCGGATGGGTTTTGACTCTGCAGAGCTTGTACTTTTTAACCACTGCCAACGGATTTCAGTAGTCACAAACGACTAGTTCCGTTTATGGTATTTTAGGAGAAAAACATCTAACCAGTACACACCCATTCCACATTCCGCTTCCAGGAATAACCCTAGGCAACGTTCAAGAAAAACTTTAAGACGGGGAGGCTACAACCTCGCGTAACATGGGATCAAATTTATATCGCGCGCTCTAAGGGGTGCCCCCTCTCGGTCCCAATCGGAAACAGCCATGCCCCTGACCGGATGACTGGCTTTAATCTTGGGCCATGGAACCCTCATCACGGCCCCTCTATTTGGTGTGTACAAGGAAAGAGGTTTGCAACTTACTAATCCATATTCTTTGCAGAAAACATGTGGCAGCACGAAAAGGGGACGGACGGTAACGTGGCTCGGTCCACGTTAACGCCGGAGTTTAACGGTTGACATAAGACTGGCATGCTTCAACAATACCATCTTACCACCTTTCATGTCACCACATGATCAGGTTATCAAAAGATCACATCAAGTTTCGAAGCATACTGGTAGTTGCCTTATATGCAATATAACACTCACTGATGCCCATATAAACATGCCATGCACTAACTATTCAAGCAAACATGCAAAACACTCATCATATCAAAGGTTCAAACATGCTTGCCTGGTTCGGAGTAGTCGGAGTCTAGCTCGGCGAAGTTCGCGGCTCCGTCACCTCCTCCGGTATCTACGGTATAGAGAGAACGCATACTAACGTAAATACCAAGTGTGCATAAAAGTTCTTCCAAATATTTTTCAAATAAATACTATAAAAAACTAGACAAAAAAATAAAACTGACAGAAAAAGAATCAACTAAAAAGCATCTTTTGTTTAAAAGATATAAAGGTTTTAGTCCAAGGACTAATCTGTGATGAAACAGAAAGTCTCCAGGGGTTAGTTTATAAAAACAGAAAACGTTTCGGTCGGAAATACGCCAGCCCGGAAGGAAAACGCACTTTGCCCGAAGGCGCTTTCAGAAAACGGTTCGAATAAGAAGAGGATAGGCTGACGAGGGGGTCCCACCCGTCAGGTTCAAACTTTGAAACAGAGCTCGCCGGCGCCGAGGCTCGCGGTGGTCACCGGCGCTGATCCACGGCGAGGCAGGGGGATCGGAGGGTACCTATGGGTTCACGGTGTCTTTCCGCGTCGGTGGGTGGTGGACTTGGTCGTCGGCGAGCACCACGTCGACGGCGGCCTTAACTGCGGCGGACGGTGGTTCGGGCGAGGATGATACTCTCCGACGGGAGCTGCAACCTTCAAATTAGGGTGCGGGTTAGAGAAGTGGTTGCACTAGGAGGCTACTGGCATGGTTTGAGAGGCGGGGGTGCACGCACTTGAGCAAATCTTGCCGGGTCCCGAAGCGGGTCGGGGCGGCCGGAGTCGGGGAAGAAGGCCTCCCCGAGGTCTCCGCAGTGGCTGGGCGTGGTTCTGGTGAGCTGGAGTGATGGTGCTTGGTCGAGATCGAGCTCGGGGCCTCCTTTTATAGTCGATATGAGGCGGTTGCCATGAACAGGATAACGCCGGCGGGCGATTACGGCGAGGCAGGGGTCTGGCAGGAGGTTTAGGTGATTGGGCATCATCGTGATGGCCCACTGGTTCCGTTTCTCAGTTAAATCTCTGTCGGACTTGGGCGATACTCCAGCCCTCGACGGAACGGCCTCACGGGCACGTCGGCGGCAGGGAGCGCGCTCCGTGCCTTCCAGGCCACGACGACGGCTCTACAGCACGTACAGGGAAGGGGACGGCCACGCGGAGGCTCCTGGTGGTGTGGGCGGTGCTGGACGGCGCCGTCCCTCGCCGCGCCTCTCTGGCAGCCGCGGCGAGTGCTGCTGCCGCCGCTCACGGGGGCGATGCTCCTCTGCCAGCTCACCGCTGACGCCCGCAACTGTCCAGGCGATCGTGCGGCGCGGTGGATAAGAAGGGGGAACAGGGAGCAAGACGCCACTGCGGCTACTGGCGAGATCGACGTGAGGCTCTGAAGAAAACGACACCAATGACTGAAACTGAACACTGAACTCTAAACCTGCATAGAAATAGTGTATGCCAGGTGTTCGACGATATGTTTCAAGCACTTGGAAAAATCTTCTGGAATTAATCTTTGGTGGAGAGGTCTCTTGATGCATCTGGAGGCCCCATGATTTTTCTCAGAATTTTTGGAGGAGGAAAATATTGAATTTCACCAAAAATGACAAATCTGGTCCAAACTTGCAGTAAGCAAAATTTGAAATTTTTGAACTGTGTACCAGTGGATCTTCATGGATCTTGTTTGAGGGTTCTAAGGACTAGCCAGGGAAATTTGTTTGGAATCAAAACTCAAAGGAATTCTAGTGGTTCCTTTGTAAATCTCTAAGGGTCAAAATAGAAGACAGAAAAGATTTTTGATTTAAAATAAATGGAAATAAATTCAAGGGGGAGTTAAACTTGCTGGATTTGGAGCTTGACTTGACTCAAAGTGGGAAGATGGCTTTTGGGAGGGAGATTTCAACTTAGGTCATGGCAAGAGATAATTTTTGAAGGGGAAGAATAAACCCAAAAATTTAAAAAACCTCCTTCCCATGAAAGAAGAAATCCATAAAACCAAATAAATTTTTTGGGGTGTCACAACACCTACCCCCTTAGGAAAAATCTCGTCCCCGAGATTTCGGCTGATCCTCAAATAGGTGTGGGTACTGTGCCTGAAGAAAATCCTCTCTTTCCCATGTTGCTTCATCCTCGGTGTGATTGCTCCACTGAACCTTGAAAAACTTAATTGTTTTCTAACGGGTCCTCCTCTCGGACTCCTCCAATATTTTTATTGGCCGCTCTTTGTAGGTGAGGTCTAGTTGCATGTCAATGCTCTCATGAGATACATGCTTTTCCGGGTTGCTCACACATTTCCTCAACTGTGAGACGTGGAACACGTCGTGGACGTCTGACAGCTCTCTGGGTAGGTCTAGCTGGTAGGCTACTGTGCCTCTTCGTGCAACCACACAGAAGGGTCCAATAAACCTTGGGGCTAGCTTTCCTTTAACTTTGAACCGTTGCAGGCCCCTCATAGGGGATACTCGTAGGTACACATATTCACTGGGTTCAAAGCTGACTTTACCATGTTTTCAATCGTAATAACTCTTTTGTCGGCTTTGAGCTGTCTTGAATCGGTCCCTGATTTGTCTAACTTTCTCCTCAGCTTCCTTGAGCATGCCTGGGCCGAAGATACGACTGTCAGCTGTTTCTGACCAATTTAATGGGGTACGACATCTCCGTCCGTACAATGCTTCAAAAGGTGCCATTTGTAGACTGGCTTGGTAACTGTTGTTGTATGCGAACTCGGCATATGGCAAGCTTTCCTCCCAACTGGTTCCATAGGTGAGAACACATGCCCTCAGCATGTCCTCTAGGATTTGGTTCACGTGTTCAGTTTGTCCATCAGTCTGGGGGTGGTATGCTGTACTGAATGCTAGTTGAGTTCCCAGAGCTTGTTGTAAGTGATCCCAAAATCTAGAGACAAATTGAGTGCCTCTGTCGGATATTATAGTCTTTGGAACTCCATGCAGGCAAACTATACGGGAGAAGTAAAGTTTGGCAAGCTTCTGAGTGGTGTAGGTTGTCTTTACGGGAATGAAATGGGCTACCTTGGTTAATCTATCTGTGATGACCCATATGGCATAATTTCCGTGTTGTGACCGAGGTAGTCCGACGATAAAATCCAATCCAATTTCGTCCCATTTCCACTCAGGTATCCTGTTTGGCTGTAGCAGTCCTGCTGCTTTTTGGTGCTCGGCTTTAATGCGCTGACACGAATCACAACATGCAATGAATGTGGCTATATCCCTTTTCATACCGTGCCACCAAAATCTTTCCTGAATGTCCTTATACATTTTGGTTCCTCCAGGGTGGATTGAATATGGGGCGGTGTGGCCTTCGGTTAGAATTTGCTGTTTGAGGTCCTCAATGTTTGGGACGCAAAGTCTGTCCCCGTACCATAACACTCCCTCGTTGTCTACAATGAATTCTGAACCCTTGCCGAGACTCACTTTTCTCTTTATACCTTCGATGCTGGGATGTCCATGCTGAGCCTTCTTAATATGTTCCATTAGGGTGGGCTGTATCTCTAGATTTGATACGTGGCCCTCAGTGACTATCACCAAGTTGAGTTTGGCGAACTCCTGCTGAAATTCAGGCCTCAAGTTCTGTAGACTGTCGTTGCCCGAGCTGGGGTTCCGACTAAGAGCGTCTGCCACTACATTCGCTTTTCCTGGATGGTAGTGAATGCCAACATCATAATCTTTGACCAATTCCAACCAGCGTCGTTGCCGTAAATTAAGTTCTGGTTGTGTGAAAATATATTTGAGGCTTTTATGATCCGTATATATTTCACAACGATTCCCAAGAAAAAAGTGCCTCCACTCCTTGAGTGCATGGATGACTGCTGCCAACTCCAAGTCATGAGTAGGATAATTTTCTTCATGCTTTCGTAGTTGCCTGGAAGCATATGCGACAACTTTGCCGTCTTGCATCAATACGCACCCGAGGCCCTTCCGGGATGCGTCACAATACACTTCAAAACTTTTGTGTATGTCTGGCACAACCAAAACCGGTGCTGTTGTTAATTTCCTTTTGAGTTCTTGGAAGCTTTTCTCGCACGCTGCAGTCCGCAAATTTCTTATCCTTCTTGAGTAACCGTGTCATTGGTTTTGCTACGGTGGAGAATCCCTCAATAAACCTTCGGTAATATCCAGCCATTCCTAGGAAACTTTGTACATCTGTTACGTTGGCTGGTGGTTTCCAGCCAAGTACGGCCTTGACTTTTTCTGGGTCTACGGCAACACCCTCTTGGGTCAATACATGGCCTTGAAAACCAACCTGTCTTAACCAAAATTCACATTTGCTGAATTTGGCGTATAATTGATGTTTCCTTATTTCTCCCAGTACAATTCTGAGATGTTCAGCATGTTCTTCCGGTGTCTTTGAGTATACCAGAATATCATCAATGAACACCATAACAAATTTGTCCATAAATTTCATAAACACTTTGTTCATGAGGTGGACAAAATATGCGGGGGCGTTTGTTAGTCCAAACGGCATTACTGTAAATTGATACAATCCATATCTGGAGGTAAATGCCGTCTTAGGGATATCTTCTGTTCGTACCTTTAATTGATGATACCCCGATCTTAAATCAATTTTCGAGAAAACCTTGGCTTGTGCGAGCTGGTCAAATAAATCATTTATCCGTGGCATCGGATATTTGTTTTTGATCGGATAGTCTATACATAATCTTAGTGTCCCATCCTTTTTCTTGGCAAATAACACTGGTGAACCCCAAGGTGAGGAGCTGGCTCGTATAAATCCTTTGTCCAATAATTCTTTTATTCGCTTCTTTGATTCTACCAACTCGGAGGGTGCCATTCTATAAGGTTTCTTGTAAATGGGGGTGGTTCCAGGTGCTAGTTCAATGCTGAACTCTATTTCCCGGTCTGGTGGCATGCCTGGTATTTCTTCGGGAAATACGTCAGGAAACTCACACACCACTCGAACTTTTCTTAATTCTGAAATGTCCACCTTGTTCAACTTTGGTTGTCGTGACTTTGGTCTTTCTGGAGCTGCAACTTTTATTGTCTTGCCGTGATGATGAGTGAGAATTACAGTCCGATTGAAGCAGTCGATAAATCCCTTGTTGGTGGTTAACCAGTCCATTCCTAGGATAACATCAAGTCCTTTATTTTCCAACACGATGAGATTCGCCTGAAACTTTAGTCCTTCAAACTCAATAATCACACCTTGGCAGTAACTCTGAGTGATTTGCTTATTCCCGGGGGACTTGATGATCATGGAGTTTTCCAAAGGAAGTATCGAAAAATCATGTTGCAAAACGAAACTCTTTGAAATGAACGAGTGAGAAGCTCCAGAATCAAACAAAACCGTGGCAGGTATTGTGTTGACAGGGAACGTACCGAGTACGATATCTGGGGCATTCTGTGCTTCCTCCTTGGTCACATGGTTCAGGTGACCCTTCTTGTGATTGTTATTGGGGTTGAAGTTGTTATGCTTGGGAGCTGGATTATTTCCACCATTGTTCGGCTTGGGGCCGAGTTCCTTGGTTTTGGGCACTGTTTGGCATAGTGTCCTTCCTCTCCACAAGCATAGCAAGTAACACCTGGGCGATACGTAAAGTCCTTGTCCCTTGCATGAAAATGTTTGGTTGGACTTAGAACATTGGTCGTAGATTTGTTCGCTCCATTTTTCTGAAAATCAGTCCTGTTTCGGTTGTTGCGAGCATGAGTAGTCTTATCCCTTTTGCGCTTGCGAATAACCTCCGAGCTGCGGCGCTCATTTTCCAATGTAATTGCCTTGTCCACAAGTGTTTTGAAATCTGGAAAGGTGTGTACGACCAGCTGGCATTTAAGTGCTGGCGCCAGACCGTCCAAAAATTTCTCCATCCTTTTATTTTCAGTCATATGCTCTTCGTTGGCATAACGAGATAATTGAGTAAACTGACTATTGTATTCAGTTACTGTCATGCTTCTCTGCTTGAGGTCATCAAACTCCCTTTTCTTGATCTTCATAATGCTTCTGGGAATGTGCGCCCCACGAAAACCTTCTTTAAATTCTTCCCAGGTGATGTTATTTTCATTGGGGTGCATGTGTAGAAAATTTTCCCACCACGACGCAGTTGTTCCAGTGAGGTAGTGAGGTGCATAAAGTACCTTCTCACGGTCCGAACATTGCGCAATAATTAATTTCCTTTCAATTTCTCGAAGCCAATCATCGGCCTCAAGTGGCCTATCAGTGTGAGCGAACGTTGGGGGACGTGTCTTTTGTAGTTCAGACAATTTGGAATGCTGCCGGTATGGTTCACGGTGATTTCCCATATTGATAACATGGTTCATCATTTCTTGATGCTGCTGCTGGCTCTGCTCATAAAGGCGGCATACTTGAGAAAATGCTGCTTCACTGCCTTGCTGACTTGACTGCCCCTGTGTGAAATTGTTGCCTGTCTGGGTACCATAATTTTCTTCCGGCGGGCTTGGCATGGAACGAGTCCAGGGACGAGGCATTTTCCACTCTGGGGTATTTTTGCAAAACTCATGAGAAAAACCTAGTGGCAAAAATGAATAATTTTGCAAAGGCGGAATTTTTAAAGACTCCAAGATTTTTTATTTCAAGAAAAATACTTGATTGCGCATGGAGAAGGACTGCTCAGTACATATCTTACACGCGAGTCGTAATTATACAATACATCACTCAGGATGTGCGTACACATTCCTGACATGTTATTTAGGCTAGTGCACTTCTCCGAGTTCCTACATGATGCGCACACAACTACTTCTCACCAAACCTATGTACATATAAACATATCATACAAGCTGGCACATCGCACGGCTGCTAGGCGCACTCAGTCGGAGATGGTAAAAACTTCCCTCGGCCTACCGAGGGTAAGACCCAGTGGTGCAGGAGACTCAACCTCCTCCTCACTAATAGGCTCCAGGCGCGAAGTACTGCGTTGAGGAGTTGGTGCGGGTGCGGCCGGTGGTGCAGCTCTGATTGGAGTAGGAGCAATGACTTGGTCAAACTCCTCAGTGGTAGGCAGGCGGCGAGCGGTGGCTAAAATGGCAGGTGCATAGGATGCTGAGGATGAGACGAAAGTCAGCGGCGGTGCCATGTGGAGAAGCTCCCTCCTATTGGCGGAACAGCCCTGAACTGAGTCCATACGGGCAGCCCCAAGGTCGTCCACGAGGTTGTCAAAAGCTGCCTCAAGAGCTTTGAGGTATTCAACAAGCATCTCAATAGCCTCATCTCTCTCTCCCCTAGGGCAAGCGAATGCATAGTGACAAGTATATGCCACATGGCATGGGAGGTACCGGTAGCGACGAGTCTTCATCGTAGGAAGAACATCCCGAAGATGAGCTATCGCCTCACGGGCAGCCATCTGCATGGCATGCCTCTTCGTAGGCATGGCCCTTCCCACAAAACGGAAGTGGCGAGACGCAGAACACCCTCCCTTGAATTGCACCACGGCCTGGTGCATAGACACATTGTCGCTGATCTTGTGCTGGTAGAGTGTGAACTCTGGACGAGTCGATGGCCCGATCGCGAGCTTGGTGATGGAGACGAGAAGCTTGATAAACCCCTCAGGCACATTGGCGAACACCTGTGACTCGCAGTCGTTGCCAGCCATCTACAAAAGTAGGCAAAAATTCCGAATAGTCAAATCATAAATTTATGATGACTAACAGAAAATAGCTACATTTGCAAAATGTTGAAAAAGCACTGAAGATGCTAATAACCGATTAGCGATCGCACCTAGTGGCTTCCTACAGTCAGCCTGGCTCTGGTACCAAGGTTGTCAGGACCAGTTTTCCAATAAAACGTTTATTGAGAAACCGTCCCTTTTATCGGACCAGTATAGAAGAATCCTTCTTACTGGTAGACAAATCCTTGATACAGAAATCCAGAAGTACTAAATATTATACAGGGTTGAGCTGAGGCTGCTCAACAATTTATTACAAGCACGCCGATATTATACATAAAGGCGGATATGACACAAGGAGTATGGTGGCATAACTACTGACTCGTAATTAAAAGTGGTGGTGGATATGTCACAGTGAAGGGGGTGACATGACTCCTAAAATCTTACAACTCATCGAGCGTCGGAGTGAGGCTCGAGGACTTTTATTCTGGGTAGCGAAAGCGTATATAATACAAGTGACCAATTCCAGGATCATGCGGGACTGACTGGGACTCCTCTAGGCGTCGGACTCGCTATCAAACTCTTCATCCATAAGATCGCCTTCGTCAACAGCTGGCCAAATCAACAAGCCAGGTGAGTACTTTGAAAGTACTCGCAAGACAGTTTGGACATAAGATATAACAAATGCAAACATGATGCACATGAGCAGATTTGTAATGCGCACTCAGATAATAAAATTGCACTGCATGATAAATAAAAAGGAAGTCAGGCGGTAGTCCTCCCGAAATCCCAATGAAATAACTGAAGGCCAATCGAGTGTCTGAAGCGACGCCTCGAAAGGTAAAATAAATTAACAATGCCACAGTCGGGCGTCAGGGCGACACCACATAAAGGGCTCATATTGGAATATAAACGACAGTGCGTGCCACAGTCGGACGTCTGAGTGACATCACATAAAGGGCTTATATCAAAAGTAAATAACAAGAGTGCCACAGTCGGACGTCTGAGCCACATCACATAAAGGGCTTATATCAAAAGTAAATAACAAGAGTGCCACAGTCGGACGTCTGAGCGATATCACATAAAGGGCTTATATCAAAAGTAAGTAACAAGAGTGCCACAGTGGGACGTCAGAGCGACATCACATAAAGGGCTTATATCAAAAGTAAATAACAAGAGTGCCACAGTCGGACGTCTGAGCGACATCACATAAAGGGCTTATATCAAAAGTAAATAACAAGAGTGCAAACAGTCGGACGTCTGAGCGACATCACATAAAGGGCTTATATCAAAAGTAAATAACAAGAGTGCCATAGTCGGACGTCTGAGCGACATCACATAAAGGGCTTATATTTCATTATTCGAAATTCAAGTAGCTCAAGAATTTAAACCATCTCAAGGAAATACTTAGGTACGTAATAATAAAATGGTTAGTCCATCCACAGGAATAACATTCAACCTGGTTTACCACTCATGTTTGTTCACCAGGGATTTTCACTGAGACTGACACAGAGACTGACGTTGAGACTGATATTGATACGGATATGGATATGTTGACCAAGGTCCTGGACCACGGACACGGTTACTCGGATGGGTTTTGACTCTGCAGAGCTTGTACTTTTTAACCACTGCCAACGAATTTCAGTAGTCACAAAGGACTAGTTCCGTTTACGGTATTTTAGGAGAAACACATCTAACCAGTACACACCCATTCCACATTCCGCTGCGAGGAATCACCCTAGGCAACGTTCAAGAAATACTTTAAGACAGGGAGGCTACAACCTCGCGTAGCATGGGATCAAATTTATATCGCGCGCTCTAAGGGGTGCCCCCTCTCGGTCCCAACCGGAAACACCCATGCCCCCTGACCGGATGACTGGCTTTAATCCAGGGCCATGGAACCCTCATCACGGCCCCTCTATTTGGTGTGTACAAGGAAAGAGGTTTGCAACTTACTAAACCGTATTCTTTGCAGAAAACATGTGGCAGCACGAAAAGGGGACGGACGGTAACGTGGCTCGGTCCACGTTAACGCCGGAATTTAACGGTTGACATAGGACTGGCATGCTTCAACAATACCATCTTACCACCTTTCATGTCACCACATGATCAGGTTATCAAAAGATCACATCAAGTTTCGAAGCATACTGGTAGTTGCCTTACATGCAATATAACACTCACTGATGCCCATATAAACATGCCATGCACTAACTATTCAAGCAAACATGCAAAACACTCATCATATCAAAGGTTCAAACATGCTTGTCTGGTTCGGAGTAGTCGAAGTCTAGCTCGGCGAAGTTCGCGGCTCCGTCACCTCCTCTGGTATCTACGGTATAGAGAGAACGCGTACTAACGTAAATACCAAGTGTGCATAAAAGTTCTTCCAAATATTTTTCAAATAAATACTATAAAAAACTAGACAAAAAAATAAAACTGACAGAAAAAGAATCAACTAAAAAGCATCTTTTGTTTAAAAGATATAAAGGTTTTAGTCCAAGGACTAATCTGTGATGAAACAGAAAGTCTCCAGGGGTTAGTTTATAAAAACAGAAAACGTTTCGGTCAGAAATATGCCAGCCCAGAAGAAAAACGCACTTTGCCCGAAGGAGCTTTCAGAAAACGGTTCGAATAAGAAGAGGAGAGGCTGACGAGGGGGTCCCACCCGTCAGGTTCAAACTTTGAAACAGAGCTCGCCGGCGCCGAGGCTCGCGGTGGTCGCCGGCGTTGATCCACGGCGAGGCAGGGGGATCGGAGGGTACCTATGGGTTCACGGTGTCTTTCCGCGTCGGTGGGTGGTGGAGTTGGTCGTCAGCGAGCACCACGTTGACGGCGGCCTTAACTCCGGCGGACGGTGGTTCGGGCGAGGATGATACTCTCCGACGGGAGCTGCAACCTTCAAATTAGGGCGCGGGTTAGAGAAGTGGTTGCACTAGGAGGCTACTGGCATGGTTTGAGAGGCGGGGGTGCACGCACTTGAGCAAATCTTGCCAGGTCCCGAAGCGGGTCGGGGCGGCCGGAGTCGGGGAAGAAGGCCTCCCTGAGGTCTCCCCAGTGGCTGGGCGTGGTTCTGGTGAGGTGGAGTGATGGTGCTTGGTCGAGATCGAGCTCGGGGCCTCCTTTTATAGTCGATTCGAGGCGGTTGCCGTGAACGGGATAATGCCGGCGGGCGATTACGGCGAGGCAGGGGTCGGGCAGGAGGTTTAGGTGATTGGGCATCATCGTGATGGTCCACTGGTTCCGTTTCTCAGTTAAATCTCTGTTGGACTTGGGCGATACTCCAGCCCTCGACGGAACGGCCTCACGGGCACGTCGGCGGCAGGGAGCGCGCTCCGTGCCTTCCAGGCCACGACGACGGCTCTGCAGCACGTACAGGGAAGGGGACGGCCACGCGGAGGCTCCTGGTGGTGTGGGCGGTGCTGGACGGTGCCGTCCCTCACTGCGCCTCTCTGGCAGCCGCGGCGAGTGCTGCTGCCGCCGCTCACGGGGGCGATGCTCCTCTGCCAGCTCACCGTCGACGCCCGCAACTGTCCAGGCGATCGTGCGGCGCAGTGGATAAGAAGGGGGAACAGGGAGCAAGGCGCCACTGCGGCTACTGGTGAGATCGACGTGAGGCTGTGAAGAAAACGACACCAATGACTGAAACTGAACACTGAACTCTGAACCTGCACAGAAACAGTGTATGCCAGGTGTTCGACGATATGTTTCAAGCACTTGGAAAAATCTTCTGGAGTTGATCTTTGGTCGAGAGGTCTCTTGATGCATCTGGAGGCCCCATGATTTTTCTCAGAATTTTTGGAGGAGGAAAATATTGAATTTCACCAAAAATGACAAATCTGGTCCAAACTTGCAGCAAGCAAAATTTGAAAATTTTGAACTGTGGACCAGTGGATCTTCATGGATCTTGTTTGAGGGTTCTAAGGACTAGCCAGGGAAATTTTTTTGGAATCAAAACTCAAAGGAATTCTAGTGGTTCCTTTGTAAATCTCTAAGGGTCAAAATAGAAGACAGAAAACATTTTTGATTTAAAATAAATGGAAATAAATTCAAGGGGGAGTTAAACTTGTTGGATTTGGAGCTTGACTTGACGCAAAGTGGGAAGATGGCTTTTGGGAGGGAGATTTCAACTTAGGTCATGGCAAGAGATAATTTTTAAAGGGAAGAATAAACCCAAAAATTTAAAAAACCTCCTTCCCATCAAAGAAGGAATCCATTAAACCAAATAAAATTTTTGGGGTGTCACAGGAGGAGCCGGTCGTAAGGCACCTGAAGAAGACCGAAGGCTTCCACGGAAAGGACGTTGAGGCCGTCGCTGCCATCGATGGGGGTCCTAGTGACTGCATTGTTGCAGATGATGGGGGTGCAGAGCATGGGAAGCGCGCCTGCGCCGACCGTGCTCGGGGGGTGATCGTTGGAGTTGAAGACGAGGTCGGCGTGGGGCGCTGCCCAGCCCGGGGGAGCTGCTTGCTGCGGCCGAACGGCCCCCACTTGCCGGAAGAGCTTCTTGGCGGGGCGGCTCGATGCTGATGCCTGCGACCCGCCGACGATGGCCGCAACAACGTGGGGCGCCGGTGTCGCGATGCGCGTGATGAAGAAATCGCATAGCTCTTCCCAGGAGGTCACAGAAGACTCCAGCAAGTTGAGTAACCAGAAGCGAGGCACGCCTATGAGAGCCATATGGAGCCGATTCGCCATGACCTTGTCATCGCCGCCGGCCGCCCGGATGGCCTCCGCGTACACCCGGAGGAACCCCACGGGATCCGTCGCGCCGTCGTACCACGACGGCAACTCTGGCCTGAACTTGGGCGGCCACTGCACCTGCCGCATGGCAGGGGAGAAAGCTCGTAGGCCTGCGATGCCTCCGAATGTGCCTGCTGGCCCGGCAGGTGGGGCAGCGCCTGCCATGGGAAGCACGCGGCGTGGGGGGAGCGCGGCTGATGGGGAAGCGGCTCTTCAACACATGCCCCTACCTCGCGCGCCAAATGTTGGATTTAGGGCTCCGTGGATCCAAGAAGAGCTTCAAACTCTAGGGCGTGTGCGACGAACTCAACCTCCCCAGCCAACTGATTCGTCGCCGCCACGGCCTAGCTCGATGGACAAGAAACAAGATGGTCATGGCAGTTTACCCAGGTTCGGGCCACCTTGCGTTGTAAAACCCTACTCCTGCTTTGTGGTGGATTAGCCTCGCGTGGGGCTGAGGATGAACTAGTACAAGGGAAGAACAACCTCAGGAGGTTTGCTCTTAGTGTGGATGCAGGCTGAGGGGATTCGATCATCCCGTCCCTTGCTATGGTGGTGGCTAGCCTATATTTATAGTAGCATTGGTCCTCTTCCCCCAAAACATAGACGGGAAGGAATCCCACAGTGGCCAATTCGAACGGGGACAAGTAGTACATCTTATCCTGACAAAAGGCGGGAAGGGATCCTACAAAGCTCCTGGTCATGATGCTGCGGTGGGCTCGGCGATGACATCCGTCCTGCTACCCTGGCGGTCTTGGTCTTGTTGCACGGGAATGGAAACCATTGGACGATTCCTCAGGACCCCGCGCCTGCGCTTGCCTCCTTAGCACCAAAGAGTAAACCTGCTGCTCTGTGCCCGCCTGGCCTTGGTCTTCATGGCTTGCGTCACCGCAACCTCATGAGGTTGAGCACCCGCATAGAAATCTCCGCTCCTCACGAGGCAGCCTGGGGATGCCGCTCCCTCCGGAGGTCATGATGTTGCCCGCCTCATGAGGCTTGGCCCCTCGCGAGGGTCTTGTCTTACTGGTGTTGTAGATGGGTCGTACCAGGCTGTTGACGGAGCCACGCCGTGGGCCCCAGGCAGGCAAGTCTGGGTACCCTGGTTCCTAGAATGCCGACAATGATGCCAGGGCCGAATGGCGTGATCACAGTAATAAGCGACCTGGATAGAGCTCTTCGGGCCGAGAACAAAATAGCATAGCTCGCCCTCGAAGCATTGTCCGAGGCTCTTGCGGCCGAGGAATTAACCATTATCTGCTCAATGGTGGATAGAGACGATGTAATCCCTAGCAAAAGGTCCAAATCCACATCTTTCAAGCCAGCAGATGAAATCGTCAAATTTCAGGTGCATCCGACGGACCCTAAGAAGACAACGTCCATTGGAGCTCAGCTGGACCCCACGGTCGATGAGGTATTGCGTGAAAACTGGGACATATTTGCCTGGCCCCCCTCAGATATGGCAAGAATCCCACGAAGACTGGTTTAGCATAGCCTGAACATAATTAAAGACTTCAAGCCACTCAAACTGGCGCTACGCTGATTTTCCGAGCCCAAGCGTCAAGCTATGGGTGAAGAACTAGTGAAATTACCGGATTCCCTCGAGAAATCAAACACCCCGAGTGGTTGGCTAACCTGGTCATGGAGCCCAAGAAAGACAAATCCTTGCGGTTGTGAAAAGAACTAAATAAAGCATGCCCTAAGGATCCCTTTCCTTTACCTCACATAGAATAGATCATCGACGCCACCGCTGGACACGACTTATTGTGCTTCCTCGATGCCTACTCCGGATACCACCAAATCAAGATGAAGGAGTCCGATCAAGCCGCAATGGCCTTCATCACCCCTACGGGCCATTCTGCTTCAACACAATGCCCTTCGGATTAAAAATGCAGGCACTACATGCCAGCGCATGATTCAGACATGCCTGGAAAAGCATCAGCAAAACAGTCGAGGCATACATGGACGACGTGGTCATCAACCCAAACACGTTATTCAGCTGCTGGACGACCTCCACCAATCCTTCGACAACCTACGGGCTTACGATATACGGCTTAATCCGGACAAATGTGTCTTCAGAGTTCCCATAGGCAAGCTGCTCGGATTCATTATATCCCATAGAGGAATAGAGGCTAATCCGGCTAAAATTTAAGCCCTATCCCAGTTAGCGGTCCCTATGGAACTGAAGCACGTCCAAAAACTGGCTGGCTGCATGGCGGCCTTGAGCCACTTTATTTCCCGCCATGGGGAAAGGCCCTACTCTACAGGTTGCTCAAGTGGACCGAAAACTTCGAGTGGACCAACGAAGCAATGGCTGCATTGCAAGAAATTAAAACGCTGTTGGCTGGCAATCCCATCTTAGCGGCACCAGGCACAGGTGAACCAATGTTGTTATTGATGGGGAACAATGCATGAAAATCAAAAAATCCTATGAACACCCAAGATCCAATCCCTTGTACACAGAAAGCGGAAGCGTATATAACGCGGTTGATGTATTCGTACTCTTCACGATCCAATCTGATCCAGCGCCGAACGGACGGCACCTCTGCGTTCAGCACACGTGCGGCTCGATGACATCTCCTCCTTTATCCAACAATTAAGACCAGAGAAGTAGATGGGATCTCAACCAACACGATGGCATGGTAGAGATGATGGTGGTGCAATCCCAGCAGGGTTTCGGCAAACGCTGTCGGAACTAATCTGAGGAGAAAACAGAGTTTTGGGAGAGGTAGGGCTGCCGTCGGGGCATGGGACTTGGTGTGTCCAGCCCCTCCCTCTCCACCGTTATTTATAGGAGGCAAGGGGGAGGGCTAGGGCGCAGCCTTGGCACCTCCTCCAAGGGAGGAGGCGACGGCCTAGGGAGGATTCCTCCCTCCCCAAGGCACCTAGAGGGTGCCTTCCACCCTTAGAACTTTTCCCCTTCTCCATGTTCTAGGCACACGGGTCTCTTGGGGCTGGTGCCCCTAGCTCATGTAGGCCAGGGCGCACCCCCTATAGCCCATGTGGGCCCTCGGGACAGGTGGACCCCCCGGTGGACCCCAGTACCCCTTTCGGCACTCCTGGTACAATATCGATAATGCCCGAAACTTTTCCACCTACCAAAACAGGACTACCTATATATTAATTTTTACCGCCGGAGCTTCTTTTGATGTCTGGGATCTCATCCGAGACTCCAAACGACATTCAGTTACCAATGCACATATCCCAATACTACTCTAGCGTCATTGAATGTTAAGCGTGCGGGCCCTACTACGGGTTCGAGAATCATGTAGACATGACCGAGACACATCTCCGGTAAATAACCAATAGCGGGACCTGGATGCCCATATTGGTTCCAACATATTCCATGATGATCTTTATCGGTTGAACCACGATGTCAAGGATTCAGTTAATCCCGTATACGATTCCCTTTCTCCGGCGGTATGTTACTTGCCCGAGATTCGATCGTCGCTATCTCCATACCTAGTTCAATCTCGTTACCGGCTAGTCTCTTTACTCGTTCTGTAATACAAGATTCGATGACTAAACTCATTAGTCACATGAATCTTCTTATGATGTTGTATTACAGAGAGGGCCCGGAGATAACTCTCCGTGACACAGACTGACAAATTCCTAGTCTCGATCCATGCAACCCAACAGATACCTTCGAAGATACCTATAGAGCACCTTTATGATCGCCCAGTTACGAAGTGACGTTTGATAGCACACAAGGCATTCCTCCGATATCCGGGAGTGGCATGATCTCATGGTTTAAGGAACAGATACTTGACATGAAGAAAGTTATAGCAAATAAACTAAGCGATATGATCTATTGCTGAGCTTACGGTTGGGTATTGTCCATCACATCATTCTCCTAATGATGTGATCCCGTTATCAAATGAGCTATTCTAGTAGAGACTTACTAGGGACAATGTGTTGTTTATGTACCCACACATGTATTTAGGTTTCCGATCAATGCAATTCTAGCATAATTAATAAACATTTATCTTGAATGGGAAATATGATAATAACCATTTTATTATTGCCTCTAGGGCATATTTCCAACAGTCTCCTACTTGCACTAGAGTCAATAATCTAGTTACATAGTAATGAATCTCACACCCATAGAGTTCTGGTGTTTATCATGTCTTGCTCGTGGAAGAGGTCTAGTGAATGGTTCTACCACATTCAGATCTGTGTGTACTTTGCAAATGTCGATGTCTCCATCATTAATGTTATTATGAATGGAGTTGAAGCGGCGCTTGATGTGCTTTGTCTTCTTGTGAAACCTTGGTTCCTTGGCTATCGCAATGGCACCGGTGTTGTCACAATAGAGAGTCATCGGATCCGATGCACTAGGCACAACTCCTTGATCGGATATGAACTCCTTCATCTAGACTCCTTCATTCGCCGCTTCCAAAGCATCTATGTATTCTGCTTCACATGTAGATCCTGCTACAACGCTTTGCCTGGAACTGCACCAACTTACTGCTCCACCATTCAGAATATTATTATACGTATTCGGTCTGAGACTTTTAGTCATTCATACTAGTGTCAAAGCTAGCATTGATGTAACCCTTCACGACGAGCTCTTCGTCACCCCCATAAACGAGAAACATAGCCTTAGTCCTCTTAAGGTACGTAAGGATATTTGGACCGCTGTCCGGTGATCCACTCCTGGATTAATTTGGTACCTCCCTGCCAGACTTATGGCAAGGCACACATCAGGTCTGGTACACAGCATGGCATACGTTATAGAGCCTATGGCTGAGGCATAGGGGATGACTTTCATCCTTTCTCTCTCTTCTGTCGTGGTCGGGCTTTGAGTCTGACTCAACTTCACACCTTGCAACACAGGCAAGAACCCCTTCTTCGACTAGTCCATTTTGAACTTCTTAAAAATCTTGTCAAGGTATGTGCTTTGTGAAAGTCCTATTAGGCCTCTTGATCTATGTCTATAGATCTTAATGTCGAATATGTAAGCAGCTTCACTTAGGTCTTTTATTGAAAAACTCTTGTTCAAATAATCTTGTATGCTTTCTAGATATTCTATATCATTTCCCATCAACAATATGTCATCCACATATAATATTAGAAATGCTACAAAGCACCCACTCACTTTCTTGTAAATACAAGCTTCTCCATAAGTTTGTATAAAACCATAACCTTTGATCACCTCATCAAAGCATATATTCCAACTCCGAGATGCTTGCACCCGTCCATAGATGGATCGCTGGAGCTTGCTTACCTTGTCAGCATCCTTAGGATCGAAAAAACCTTACAGTTGCAACTTATACAACTCTTTCTTAAGGAACCCGTCAAGGAACGCTATTTTGACATCCATCCGCCAGATTTCATAATCATAGTATGCGGCAATTGCTCACATAATTCTAACAGAATTAAGCATTGCTACGGGTGAGAAAGTCTCATCGTAGTCAACTCCTTGAATTTTTGAAAGCCTTTTGCGACAAGTCGAGCTTTATAAGTGGTTACATTACCATCAGCGTCTGTCTTCTTATTGAAGATCCATTTATTTTCAATGGCTTGCCGATCATCGGGCAAGTCCACCAAAGTTCATCCTTGCTTCTTCACAGTGTTGGATTGCGGGTTCCGGCAAACCCTTGAGGTTCAAACACAGGGGTGCGCATGAATATCTCTCTCTCTCTCCCTAGCTCGCTCGCACAACGATCTCTAGGCCTAGCTCGACGAACCCAAAGAACAAGAGACACAAGAGTTTATACTGGTTCGGGCCACCGTCGCGGTGTAATACCCTACCCCGGTGTGGTGTCGTGGATTGCCTCGTAGGCTGAGGATGAACAGTACAAGGTAAGAACAGCCTCCTAAGGAGAGGTGTTCTAGAGCTCAGTGAGCTAGTGGGATGACCTTGGTGGAATGGATCCAATCCAGGATGAGTTGACTCCTATGGTGGTGGCCAGTCCAATTTATAGAGGCCTTGGTCCTCTTCCCAAATATTAGGCGGGAAGGGATTCCACAACGGCCAAGTTTGAAGGGAGACAACTAGTACAAGCTATCTTGACAAAAGGTGGTACTCTGCGCACGCTGGCGCCCGCCTGGCCTTGGTCGTCATGGCTCACGTCACGTGAACCTCGCGAGGTGCCCCTGGCATAGATATCTCCGCTCCTCGGGAGCCAACCTAGCGAAGCTGCCCCCCAGGAGGTCTTGGTGTCGTCCACCTCATGAGGCTTGGCCCCTCGCGAGGGTCTTGAGTAGTTGTTGCTGAAGATGGGCCGTACCAGGCCACTGGTGGAGCCACGCCATGGGCTACAAGGAGGCAAGTATGGGTACCCCCGTTCCCAGGACGCCGAAAATATCCCCCGGGCCCAAGGCGCGCTCGGACTTGGCTTCGAGGCGAAGCCAAAGGGAAAGTGCAGAGCGCCGTGGGCCCTAACAGCCTGCGGCGCTGATCGACGCGTGGTGATAGATGGTACGTGGGCGCCTCTACTTCCCCACGTAGCCTCGATTTCCGCCTAGCTAGGCGGCCACCATTGTCTACACAGCTCCGCCTCCATTACAGGTGGCGCGCTCCGCAGCTCCCTCGTCTTCTAGAAAACAGCGGATCCCTTCCCCCGGTCCAACCTGACACCAACTCTCCCTGCCGCCATGGCGCCAAGCCGGAAGAAGAGGGGGAAGAAGGAGTCCCGTACCTCGGCCCCCACGCTGCCAGTCTTCGAGCCCCCATCGAGCGGTCGGTGGTGCTCAACTAGGAAGCGATGGACAAGGTACGCCCACCGCTCGCCGCTGATTCTAATGAGTGGGGGGTGATGGTGGCTTGGCCTGCTTCCCGCGCCATAATTGACAGGACGGCCACCGAGGTCCCCATCCATCTTCACGCCTTTGGGCTGGCCTGATTCCTCCCTTCTCCGATTTCTTCAACGCGGTGCTCTCGCATTATCAGATCAATGCGCTACACCTCGATCCCCAATCCATCATCCTCCTTGCCGTCTTTGCCTTCGTCTGCGAAGCCATGGTGGGCATTGACCCTTCCGTGGCCTTGCTTCGCCACTTCTTCTCGCTGCATCTAAAGGTCGCTCTCCAGTGCTTGGGTTGTGTATCCCTTTAGGCTGTTGCGGTGACGGCAGGCTCGGGGATCGATTTCAAGCTCTCGTCGATCATCGGAGGTTTTCGGAAGCGGTGGGTGTTTGTGGATGTTGGAGTGCGTAGCCCCCTACTACTGCTTCCATGGATTCTGGCTGCCCCAAGCTCCGGTTGGGGTCACGCGAAGCTTGCCGACGAGTAGCTCGCCCATGTCTGGCGCCGGCTAGCCAAGCTGAACGATCTTGGGGTGATGGCGCCTATGGTGGTGAAGGAGTTCACCCGGTGTCGCATTGCTCCGCTTGAGCGCCACTCCCGGCCGATGTGGGCCATCTTCGGCTATGGGGACCGCATGAGGCTTCTTGCGCCTGCTCTTCCCCCTGAGGCGCGGCACATGGTGCTCGAGCTCCTGACGGGCGACCCAACGCCAGCCAACCTGCCGAAGGAGGGCTGCCTTCTGTACTGCTGCTCAAACAAGGTGGAATTTGTGAAGCAGATGCCCCCCTTCGACGAATGGGGGCTGCGCCCTGTCAGTCTTTAAGGGCCACACGGAAGCCCCATCTTCGTGCCCCCTGCGTGCCGCCACCTCAACACTCTCCCCAGAAGCTAGTGCAGGGGGGCGAGCACTGTCGAGTTCCAACGAAGTTGCCGCTAAGGAAGCGACGCCAGTCGAGGTCCCTGAGGCTACGGCTCCTGAGGCTGGGGTGAGCCTTCCCGAAGCGGCAACAGGAGGATCGACGTGGTCGGAGGCCCCTGGGGTGAAGGCTCCCGAGGTTCAGGCTGGTCGTCCTGAGGTGGCGGTCGGGGGGCCGACGCAGGTAGGCGCTCCCGAGGCCGCCCCCTCAAGAACCCCGCCAACTTCCCAAGGCGGCGGTGGCCGCTCCCAGGGCTTTGGGCAAACTCCGCCTGAAGTTTGGGGCACTCCGAAAGAGGAAGATGTCTCCAAGCTGCAATGGAAGCGCGCACCGGCCGCTGAAGCAGAGGAAATACATTGCCAAAGACGAGTAAGTACCTCGTACACGCGATTTCCTGAGTGTTGCATCCTTTTCTGACCAACGATCTTCAGGCTTCCCTTGGCTGGAACGGCGAGATCTCTTGAGGTGCGGCCTTCGCCGGCCTTCGGCTCATCATTGGCCTTGAGCTCTGCTTGCCGGACCGCCGCGCGGGGCCCGGTACCCGCTTCGGAGGCGGAAACATCAACCTAGGGCCTTGACCTGTCCTTCTTGGCGTCGCTTCTTCAAGCTCCGGCCTGGGGCATAGCCGGCGTGCCAAGGACTCCTCCATTGTTCATCGCCGGCAGCTGGGTGTCGCCAGCACCGGCTTCGTCTTCAGGTGGTGAGGCCGTGTCATCTAGCACCTTTGCCAGGGCCAGCGAGGTGGCGGAGAAGGCGCCGGCCTCGAACTCCTCACCGGGGTCAACCAAGCCAGCTCAAACTTCCTCAGCAACCGTTGACGCGAAGGACGGACTCGGCCGCGCCCTGGAGCTTGCACGCGGATGCGGTGTCGTACGCCAGGAGCTCTTGCAGGATATGATAGTTGCGTTGAGCAGCCTTGGAGGAGAGCTCGCGGCGGTTGACACTTGCCTCGAGACAGAGAACCTCCGCCTGGCTTGCGAATGGCACAAGTTGAAGGTCGCCATCAACCTTGGGCAGCTCATCATGAGCGTGACAAGGCAAAGGCCGCAATGGAACTTGCGGCTCCCACTAAGCCAACACTCAGGCCCTAGAGGAGGCGAAGGAGGCCGACCTCCGTCGTGAGGGCACCGAGAAGAAGGAGCGTGAGCTCCTGGCCCTGAACGCTACCCTGGAGCAGCAGATCGAGGCGTGCCGAACCGTTTTGGTGTCGATGAGGGGAGTAACCTCCGAAGAGGAGGAGATCCTGAAGCGCGAGGAGGTGCTTGCGCTGGAAGCCTTGGAGCGAGGCCTGGAGAACAATTGGCTGGAGATGAGGGAGCGCCATGTGGCCATGGCTGAAGATGCCGTGTCCGCCCGCGAAGCCAGAATCCGGGAGGAGGTCGATCGTAGGGTGGCGAAGGCTCGCGCGGATCTTGCCAACGAGCACAACCTGAAGCTGAAGCTCTTGGAGGCCGAAGCTGAGGGTAGGATTTCCGCCCTCATGTCCGGGCTAGACAAGGCAGAGCAGCGCGAGAGGATCGCTCTGGCGGCCCAGACTTCTGCCCAGGCCGACCTGGCCAAGGCTCACGCAGATCTATCTGCACTCCAGGAGCAGATTGGTGACGCCACGTCCCTCGCGCAGTAGAATAGGGAGGAGGCCTGCCGTCGGCAGACATTGCAGCGTGAGCACGCCCCATGCTCCAGTCCCTCAGGGTGAGGGCCAACCGGGCGCTAGGCTCCATCTGTGAAGAGCCGCCCCCACCCCCACACAAAAGACTATGCCAGCCATCTCCGCTTCTTCACCAACGTCGTGACGCGCCTGGAGGACCAGGCCGCGAGGGCTCGTGAGCTTGTTGAAGAAAAGAGCCGAGGCCTCCTCGGCCGCGCATTCTCCCATGTCTTCAGCCATCTCTAGAACATTGATCCTCATTTCGACTTCAATGCCGCCATCACCCCCGTGCCCGGGGCCATCCGTGACAACCTAGCATGCTGGGTGGACGATAACATGGATGCTCTAGTCAGGGCCTTCGCCACCGAGGATGACACGATGGTGGTCATGGCGGACGAAGGTGGCGCGGTTGATGATAGTGAACACGACACCAGCGACAACGCCAGCAGCGTGCATGAGAGCGACCAAGACAACGTCGCGGCCGAGATGTCCGACTGAGCCCGCGTTCCTTCGCTTGAACCTGCACGCAAAGACTTGGACCCGACCCTGCAGGGCGTGAGAGCATTTTAGAGGGGGAGCCCCTCGTGCATGTAAATTGATAGTTTTCATTTTCCTTTAGGCCGGGCTTGGAACGTGTTTTTGTGAACTTGCGAACCCCTCAACCTGGTTGTTGTTGTGATTTACCTTGGTCCTGGTAGCCCTGTGTGGTCCTCAAGGTTGCTGATGCGCCCTTCTCCCGAGAGGAGCTCCTTCTAGACTCGCAAGGTTTTGAACTCTCGAGGGGTCTACCGGCTCGCCCGTGAGAGCCTCGCGAGGAGCAGATGCCAGACTATGGCAGGATGTGCGCGCGGCGGCGGCTTGCGACCACCCAGGTTTGCCCGAGTGCAGCTGTTGTGCGCACACCACGCCCAGCCCCCGATCACGAGGCGCTCACAAGGGGGTGGACTGGCAAGCGTGAGCCTGGGAACAAAGCATGCAATCAAAACGCAAGAAATCAACACACTAAGAGAAGAACCCCCACGCTTGATGGCAGAAAAAACTCTTAGTTGAATCCAAAAAGGGAAGCGGTGAATCGAGCTACAGAAAACAGGAGGAATAAAAGCAAATTGCCGCGTCCGGCTCCTAGCTAGTCTTCCTGTCTTCTCACCAGCGTGGAGCTAAGTGCTTTCACTGGCTGTGAGCATAGTCATTGGGGGACAGTGGCGACGGCCAGTGCGGAGCATGGTGCTTCCACTAGGACGTGGGCAAGAGCCCCCGAGACCCGAGGGCGGTTCTCCGGAGACTCCAGGGCGTGTACATCCCCACTCATTATTACGTGAGAGTGTCACGGGCGGAGACCTTCACAGGCGTGAGCCTTGCTTCATATCGCCAGACGAGGGCCCCGCCCTGCGCCACCCCCGAACATCGTTGGGGCGTCCGGAAACCAGGATGGTGCCCAGGGGCAAGGGGGACACTAGCGGTGCCCTCGGTGACCACGGGCCCTCTGCCGGGGGAAGGGCTCACCGACGCCTCCTCGGCAGAGGACCTAGCTCCAGGCAGTGCATTGCTCCATGCGGCGCGGGGAAGGGCCTAGCTCCATATCCCTCCCGCGCAGCCCCCAGTGCGCTACCCCCGGTTGGAGCGGGGTTGCCGCCCTACGGCCGCCGTCCGCCGCTGTGGCCTGGTCCTCCTGCGACCAATGGTTAGCGTAAGCCTGCTCCTGAGATATCAGTGGTACCCTGCGATTGTTGTCCTTGGCGGGCTTGGCGAGGCTCCTGGGTGGATCGTGGAAGGCCTCAACTTCCAGCATCTCTTCTTCCTAGCCCGCCTCGAGAAACAAGCAGGGGCCATCCTCCGAAGTGTACTCCTGGTCCACCATACGGGGCACATAGGCTTCCGAAGTCATCGCTCCGGAACCCTCGCCTAGGTGCCCTGCGCCTTGCGCCGCTGGGCCCTACGCGTCTCCTTGGTGGCTGTGGGGTGGAGCCCCATTATCGCCACACGGGGCAACGCCCGCACCCGCGCCACTCGAGGGAAGTGCAGGCGCGGCCAGATGAATGGCACCGTCGGCCGTGCTGATGCCGTTGAACCCTCCTGGAGTGCTCGGGACCACGCGGGCGCGACGAGGCCCGCCGTGCGATCTGGCCACAACTTGAGATGTAGGTAAGGAGCAGAAAGGCGGCGTACCACTGGATGCATCATCCAACTGCGACGCGCTCCAGCAGCGCGTCGCGGCCGCTCTCCGCCAGCCGGCACCTCAGCAGCTCCCGCGCCATGATGTGTAACATCCTGGTTTTTGGCCCTTTTCTTTTTCTTTTGATTTATTTAGTTTTTAGTCTGTTTTTCTTTTTAGAGTGGTTCTGTGGCCTTGCCACCTGGGAAATCATCCTCATTCCCCCCTCTCAAGTGGCTCATCATTCTCAAAACCTTTCCAAGATCATGTCACTTCACTCCTTGACTGTCGGATGTGGGGTTCCGGCAAACCCTTAAGGTTCGAACACTGGGGTGCGCGCGAAGTCTTTCCCTCCTACCGATCTACGCCCTAGCTCACTAAGATCTCGCGGACAAACTCGACGAACTCGCAACACAGAAAGACACGAGATTTATACTGGTTCGGGCCACCGTTGTGGTGTAATACCCTACTCTAGTGTGGTATGGTGGATTGCCTCTTGGGCTGATGATGAATAGTACGGAGGGAAGGACAACCTCCTGAGGTTGAGGTTTTCTTGTGGCTAGGGTAGGCTCTCGATCTGTGACACCCAAAAATTTTATTTTTGGTTTTATCAAAATCTTTTATTTGATTTGAGGAGGGTATTTAAAATTTTCTTCTAAAAGAACTTTCCCTCTCAAAATATTTCCTCTTATGACAAGTGTTTTGTTTTGGATTCACCCTAGACTTGGTTGTTGGTCTTGGAGGTTTTTCATCCCATGTGGGCTCAAGGGTTTTTCATTTGGAAAAATATTTTTGAAAACCTTTTAAATAATCCTATGGCATTTGGAGTGATCTTCTCCCTCTTTTCAAAATCCCTCTTGCCATGACCCAAGTGGAAATCCCCTCCCATAGCCATTCCCCATCTTTGTGTCAAGTTATTCTTCAAATCCAGCAAGTTGGACCTCTCCTTATATTTGTTTCCATTTATTTCCTCTCAAAAATAATTTCTGCCCTCTACTCTAGCTCTTGGAGGTTTTCAAAGGAATTACCATTTCTACTTTGAGTTTGGCCTCCAAACAAGTCTCCCTAGCTAGTCCTTAGAGCCCTCAACCAGGATCCATGAAGATCCACTGGTCTCCAGTTCAAGTATTTCAAATTGTGCTTGCTGCAAGTTTGGACCAGATTTGCCAAATTTGATGAAATTCATTTGAATTCTTCTCCTAAAAATCTGAGAAAATTCAGGCAGCCTCTGGGTGCATTGAGAGGTCACCTCACCAAGTCCCAGCTCCAGAAAAAAATATTCTTCATGCCAAATCATTTCGTCGAACACCTGACTGGCACTGTTTCTATAATGTTCAGTCAAGTTCAGTTAACAGTTTCAGGAACACTGTCGTTTTCTTCAAAAACTGTTCTCAATCTCGCCAGTACGGCGGTGGCGCCTTGCTCCCTGTTCTCTCCTTCTTATCCCCTGCGCCGCACGATCGTCTGGAGGCTAGCGGGCGTCCGCGACGAGCAGGCGGAGGTGCGCCACGCCGTGAGCGAAGGCAGCGGCGGCTTTGCGGCTGCCAGAGAGAGGCGCAGCGTGGACGGCGCCGCCCAGCGCCGCCCAAGCCACCCGAGGCCGCCGCGTGGCCCTCCACTCACCCGTGCGCGCTGCCATCCTTCGTCGTGTACTGCTAGGTGCGGAGCGCGCTCACTGCCGCTGTCGTGCCCGTACGGCCGCCCCGTCGAGGCTCGGCGCATTACGCCTTGCCCGACCGAAGTTTAGTGGTGGAACGGCACCAGTGAACCTCCCTGATGCTGCCTGGCCACTTAAACTACCTATCCAACCTCTGCCTCGCTGTAATCGCTCGCCGGAGAAATCCCGTTCACGGCCACCCCCTCGGATCGTCTATAAATAGAGGCCCCGAGCTCGAACTCGAACTCACACCACCCCTACGCACCACCAATACCACGCCAAGCCACTGGTAGAGCCACGAGGGAGCCTTCTTCCCCAACTCCGGCCACCTCGACCCGCCACGGGACCCAGCTCGATTCGCTCCCGTGCGTGCACCTCTACCACTCAACTCTTGCCAGTAGCCTCCTAGTGCATCCACTCTCCTGACCCGCGCTTCAGTTTGGAGTTTGCAGCACCCACCGGAGTTCTCCACCACCGCCCGAACCACCGTCCGCCGGAGAAAGTGTCGCCGTCGACGTGGTGCTCTCCGACGACCAAGTACACCACCCACCGACGCGGAAGAACACGCTGAACCTCTTGGTACCCTCCGATCTCTCTGCCTCGCCGTGGTTCGACGCCGGCGACCGCCGCAGCTTTCGGGCGCCGGTGAGCTCCGTTGGCCGTTTTTAAACCTGACGTGTGGACCCCCCCGTCAGCCTCTCTTCTCTCTCCCCCTCGAACCGTTTTCTGTTGGCGCCTTCGGGCAAATGCGCTTTCCCTTCGGGCTGGCGCATTTCTTTCCGAACCGTTTTCTGTTTTCTCAGTTCAGTCCCTGGATCTTTTCTGTTTCATCACAGATTACTCCCTGGGCTAAAACCCTTATAACTTTTTAATAAAAGATGATTTTTGATTGATTCTTTTTCCGTCAGTCTTGTATTTTTGTCTAGTTGTTTATAGTATTTATTTGGAAAATTTTAGGAACAATTTTTATGCACGGGTTGATCTTCACGTTAGTGTACGTTTTCGCTATACCGTAGGTTCCGGGAGAGGTGACGGAGCCGCGAACTTCGCCGAGCTAGACTCCGACTTCTCCGAACCAGGCAAGCATGTTTGAACCTTTGATATGATAGGTGTTTTGCATGTTTGCTTGAATGGTTTGTGCATGGCATATTGAGCCTCGGTGAGTATCTCGTTGCATGTAAGGCAACTATCCGTGTGTTCCGAAGTTACTATGATCTCTGATGAGAGATGGCCTAGTCATGTGGTGACATGAAAGGCAGTAAGGTGGTATTGTTGTAGCATGCCAGCCTTACGTCATCCATTAAACTCCGACGTTAACGTGGACTGAGCCACGTTACCGTTCTTCCCCTTTCGTGCTGCCATATGTTTTCTGGCAAGAATACGGTTTAGTAAGTTGTTAACCTCTTTCCGTGTACACACCAAATAGAGGGGCCAGGATGAGGGTTCCATGGCCCTGGATTAAAGCCAGTCATCCGGTCAGGGGGCATGGGTGTTTCCGGTTGGGACCGAGAGGGGGGCACCCCTTAGAGCGCGCGTATATAAATTTGATACCATGCTACGCGAGGTTGTAGCCTCCCCGTCTCAAGGTTTTTCTTGAACGTTGCCGAGGGTGATCCCTGGCATCGGAATGTTGAATGGGTGTGTACTGGATTGATGTGTTTCTCCTAAAACACCATAAACGGAACTAGTCCTCGTGACTACTGAAATCCGTTGGCTGTGGTTAAAGTACAAACTCTGCAGAGTCAAATCCTTCCGAGTCATCGTGTCCATGATCAAGGACCATGGTCAGTATATCCATATCTATGTCAGTCCTCGTGGTAAATCCCCGGTGAACAAGCTTGAGTGGTATACTCGTTTGAATTGTTATTCCTGTGGATGGACTAACCTTTATCACATATCTGAATATTTCCTTGTTGTGGTATTAAATTCATGAGCTGCTAAATTATTAAGTTGTGAAATATAAGCCCTTTATGTGATGTCGCTCAGACGTCCGACTGTGGCACTCTTGTTATTTACTTTTGAATATAAGCTCTTTATGTGATGTCGCTCAGATGTCCGACTGTGGCATGTCCGTTATTTACTTTTAATATAAGCCCTTTATGTGATGTCGCTCAGACGTCCGACTGTGGCACTCTTGTCTTTTACTTTCAATATAAGCCCTTTATGCAATGTCGCTTCAGACGTCCGACTGTGGCACGCACTGTCCCTTATATTCCATTATAAGCCCTTTGTGTGGTGTCGCCTTGACGCCCGACTGCGGCAATGTTAGTGCATTTTTACCCTTCCGAGGAGTCTTTCAGACACTCGATTGGCCCTCAGTATTTCTTTGGGATTTCGGGAGGACTACCACCCGACTTCTCTTTTATTTCCCATGCATTATTATCTCATTGTCTAAGTGCACTTCTTAATCTGTTCATATGGATCTTGTTTACATTTGTTATATCTTAAGTCCGAACTGTCTTGCGAGTACTTTCATAGTACTCACCTGGCTTGTTGATTTGGCCAGTTGTTGACGAAGGCGATCTCATGGATGAAGAGTTTGATAGTGAGTCCGACGCCTAGAGGAGTCCCAGTCAGTCCCGTGCGATCCTGGATATTGGTCACTTGTTTTATATACGCTTCCGCCACCCACGATAAGTATCCTCGAGCCTCACTCCGACGCTCGAAGGGTTATTAGACTCAGGAGTCATGTCACCCACTTCGCTGTGATATTTTTTTCCACCACCGCCTTTATCGTGAGTTAGCAATTATGCCACCCTATCCGCCTTTATGTATTATTGGCGTGTTTGTAATAAATTGTTGAGCAGTCTCCGCTCAACCTTGTATTATATCTAGTACTCCTGGTATTTTTCTTCTGTGATCAAGATTTTTTCTACCAGTAAGAGGGATTATTCTCTACTGGTCCGTAAAAGGGATCGATTCCTCAATAAATATTTTTATTGGAAAACCGGTCGTGACAAGCTTGGTATCAGAGCCAGGCTGACTGTAGGAAGCCACTAGGTGCGATCGCTAATCGGTTATTAGCGTCTTTGGTGCTTTTTCAGCATTTTGCAAACGTAGCTATTTTCTGTTGGTCATCATAAATTTATGATTTGACTACTCAGAATCTTTGCCTACTTTCGTAGATAGCTGGCAACGACTGCGAAACTCGGGTGTTCACTAATGTGCCCGAGGGGTTTGTCAAACTCCTCGTCTCCATCACCAAGCTCGCGATCGGGCCAGCGACTCGTCCGGAGTTCACGCTTTACCAGCTCAAGCTCAGCGACGACGTGTCTATGCACCAAGCCGTGGTGCAATTCAAGGTAGGACGTTCTGCGTCTCGCCACTTCCGTTTTGTGGGAAGGGCCATGCCTACGGAGAGGCATGCCATGCAGATGGCCGCCCGTGAGGCGATAGCTCGCCTTCGGGACATCCTTCCTATGATGAAGACTCGTCGCTACCGCTACCTCCCATGCCATGTGCCATATACTTGTCACTATGCATTCGCCTGCCATAGGGGAGAGCGGGACGAAGCTATCGAGATGCTTGTCGAGTACCTCAAAGCTCTGGAGGGATCTTTCGACAACCTCGTGGACGATCTTGTGGCTGCCCGCATGGACCTAGTTCGGGGCGGTCCTGCCAGCAGGAAGGAGCTTCTCCTCATGGCACCGCCACTGACATTCGTCTCGTCCTCGGCATCTTATTCACCGGCCATTTTGGCCACTGCTCGCCGTCTGCCTACCACTGAGGAGTTCGACCGAGTCATCGCTCCTACTCCAGTCAGAGCTGCACTGCCTACCGCACCCGCACGGCCGAACTGTCTGTTTACATTTGTTATATCTTAAGTCCGAACTGTCTTGCGAGTACTTTCATAGTACTCACCTGGCTTGTTGATTTGTCCAGATGTTGACGAAGGCGATCTCATGGATGAAGAGTTTGATAGTGAGTCCGACGCCTAGAGGAGTCCCAGTCAGTCCCGTGCGATCCTGGATATTAGTCACTTGTTTATATACGCTTCCGCCACCCACAATAAGTATCCTCGAGCCTCACTCCGACGCTCGAAGGGTTGTTAGACTCAGGAGTCATGTCACCCACTTCGCTGTGATATTTTTTTCCACCACCGCCATTATCGTGAGTTAGCAATTATGCCACCCTATCCGCCTTTATGTATTATTGGCGTGTTTGTAATAAATTGTTGAGCAGTCTCCGCTCAACCTTGTATTATATCTAGTACTCCTGGTATTTTTCTTCTGTGATCAAGATTTTGTCTACCAGTAAGAGGGATTATTCTCTACTGGTCCGTAAAAGGGATCGATTTCTCAATAAATATTTTTATTGGAAAACCGGTCGTGACACGATCAGGTTGGATCAAGCTAAGATCTGATGCCTCTACTGTGGTGGCTAGCTCTACTTATATAGGCCCGGGTCCTCTTCCCAAATGTGGTGGCAAATTTGAAGGGGGACAGCCAGTACAAGCTATCCTGACAAAAGTGGTCTTCGCCTGCGAAAAGATCTGGTGGTGAAACCGTCTTGGGCTCCACGATGACCTCCGTCTTGCCGTCCTTCTAGTCTTGGTCTCGTTGCACTGATATGGCAACCTTTGCCTGATGCCTCGGTACTCTTCACCTGTGCTGGCCTCCTTAGCACCAAAGAGGAAACAAGGACGCTGCACGCGCTGGCGCCCTCCTGGTGCCGATCGTCGTGGCTCACATCACGGGAGCCTCGTGAGGTTTGCCCCGCCTTGATATCTCCGCTCCTCGTGAGCTTGCCTGACTAGGCCACTCCTGAGGAGGTCTTGCGTCGTCCGCCTCGCGAGGCTTGGCCCCTCGCGAGAGTCTTGGATGCCTTGTTGATGAAGATGGGCTGTACGGCCTGCTGGTTTAGCCTCGCCATGGGCCGCAGGCAGGCAAGTCTGGGGACCCCTGTTCCCAGAACGCCGACAGTAGCCCCCAGGCCCAAGGTGCGCTCGGGCTTGGCTTCGCGGCAAAGCCAAGGGTCCAGTACAGAGCATTCCGGGCCCCAGAATCCTACGGCCTCGGTTGACGTGTGGCAGTTGATTGGACGTGGGCGTCTCCGCTTCCCCACGCTGCCCTTCAATCCGCCTGGCTATGCGGCCCCCGCCTCTGACACAGTTATTCTTCCTTCGCCCACGCTTGGCTCTTCCAATCTCCCTGTTCCTTCCAAGCCCTGCTCCGCCCTTCCAATCTTACTTGTGTTCCGCCCGCTTCATCGCCATGGCGCCGAAACAAACCGAAAAGGGGAAGAAACGTCTGTCTCCGCCACCTGTGCCTCCTCCCTTTGAGCCAGCGCTCGGCCGGACTCGAGTGCTCAACGATGAGGCCATGGACAAGATGCCCCCGATGCTTGCCTCCAGTTTCAACGAGTGGGGAAAGACGGTGGCTTGGCCCGCGTCTCGCACTCGCATGGCTCGGGCTGCCACTGAGGTTCCGATCTTCATAGAGGCCCTCTGGGCTGGCCTGATTCCTCCCTTCTCCGCCTTCTTCAACGCGGTGCTGGAGCATTATCAGATCCACATGCTCCACCTTGACCCTCAATCTGTGACCCTTCTTGCCGTCTTCGCCTTCCTGTGCGACGCCATGGTGGGCATCGCTCCTTCCGTGGCCCTCCTCCGCCACTTCTTCTCGTTGCATCTGACCGGTCCCCAGCAGAGCTTGGGGTGCGTGGGCTTCCAAGCCGTAGCCGCGACAGCAGGTGCGGGGATTGCCTTCGAGCTTCCTTCATCCACGAGAGAGTTCCGTATATGCTGGGTGTTTGTTGACGCTGGCGTGCTCAACCCTCTGCTCCAAGTTATGAGGGGGCCCACTATTCCAAACTCTGGCTGGGGCCATCAGAAGCTCACGAGCCCCCGCCTTGCCCCCGTCTGGGCCAGGCTGAGGTGGTTGAAGGACCTAGGCGTGACTGCGCCCATGGTGGTGAAGGAGTTCGTCAAGCGTCGAGTCGCTCCACTTCAGTGCCACTCCCGCCCGATGTGGGACTTGCTCCGCAGCCAGGACCGCATGAGGTTTCAGGTGAAGGGGCTTCCTCTTGCGACGCGACAAATGGTGCCCATGGTCCTGTCAGGTGTCCCTCTGCCGGATGAGATGCCCAGGAATAGCTGCCTGTTGTACCTCTGCGAGAACAAAGCCGCATTTGCCGCGAGCATGCCTTCCTTTGACGAGTGGGGGTTGCGCCCAATTGGCCTGGTGGGATCCCACGAGAACCCTGTCATCGTGGTTCCCTTCTTCGGTGCCGGTGCCGAGCTCACCCCAGGTGATGGTGCGGGAGAGCGAGCTCCGATGGGGGCCGGTGACTTGACTGCTGAGGAGCACATGCTGAGCGGTGATCCTGGGGCGTCTTCCTCGGGGGTCTGCGACCCCCCTCCTGAGGCGTCAATCACTGAGGAGACGCGGCATGCGGCTCCCAAAGCCAAGGCTCCAAGGGCCTCGGGAGGTCGTGGTGAGACGGTGCCCGGCTGTTCGCCGCAACCGGGCGCCCCTGAAGGCATCCTTCCAAGCTCTTCTTCGTCCCTGCCGCGCACCAGCCATCACGTCCAGCGCTTCGGTCGGCTTTGTGTGGACTTCGAGGAGCTCCGCAAGAGGAAGGGATCCCCCAGCGGCAGCAATATCTTCAGACGGCTGAAGCAACGAAAGTACATCTCCATTGACGCGGAAGTATCTTATTATCATGGCTTCTTGTATGTAGCCTTCTTATCCTGACATCGGTCCTTTAGGGCTCCCTCCGCTGAAGATGTTGCGTCTTCTGAGAAGCGGCCTCTTCCTTCACTAGCTCCCCCATCGGCCTTGACCGTTCCTGGTCTGGATGCCGCCCCTTGAGCAGGGTCGGTTGGGGGAGCGTCTCTGCCTTCACGGCGCGCCGAGCCCGCGGCTTGGCCACCCTCCCCCACGGTCTGGCGTGGAGCTTGACGGAAGTGCCCAAGACTCCTCCTTTACTCATGGACAGCAGCTGGTTGGCCTCGATCTTCGGCTCCTTTTCAAGCAGCGAGCCCCGATCGGCTCGGGCTTCTCACCAGGACTGGCCGACGTCAGGTGCGGCGTCCGCCCCCAGCCCCCTGCCGGGAGGTTGCGCGCCACTTGGAGCCCTGCCCGCTGCCCCGGAGGTGGAGGACGAGGTGGGCCGAGCATTCGAGCTTGAGTGCGGGTGGAGCATAGTTCGTCACGAGCTCTTCCAGGAGGCGATGGGCACGATGAGTCAACTTGGTGAAGAGCTCGCTGGTGTCGACTCGCGCCTTGAGGCTGAAGGTCTCCGGCTGGTGGAGGAGCAGGGCAAGCTGAAGGTGGCCATCAACCTCGGTCGCTATCAGCGCAACCTTGAGAATGGAAAGGCCGAGGCGTCCCTCAAGATCGCCCATGAAGCCCGCTCGCGAGCCTTGGAAGAGGCTCGCGAGGCTGACCGCCGTCGCGAGGCTGCGGAGGAGCGCGCGTGGGAGCTCCAGGCCTGGAGCGCGTCCCTTGAGCAGCAGGTGGAGGAACGCAGGGCCGCTCTTGCATCACTGAGGGGGACACCTGCGGAGGAAGAGGAGGTCCGGAAGCAGGAGGAGGCGCTGGCCCTGGAAGCCGTGAAGCGTAGCCTCGAGCTCGAGCAACTGTAGACGAGGGAGCGTCCAGTCGCTCAAGCAGAAGATGTCGTCGGGGCTCGCGAGGCCAGAGTCGAGGAGGAGGTCAATCGCCGGGTGGCCGAGGTTCACGCAGACCTGGAGGGTAGGTACAAAATGAAGCTGAAGCTCGCGAGTGCGGAGGATGCGGGCAGGGCCGCTGCCCTCAGGCCTAGGTTGGATGAGGCTGAGAGGCGTGCAGAAGCCACGGCCGCCGCCCTGGTTACGGCACAGGCGGACCAGGCCTCCGCCCGCACCGAGCTGCTTTCCCTTCGGAGGCTGGTCGATGACGCTGAGGCCGTCACACGGCAAAACACGGAGGAAGTGCTCCAACGACGAACACTGGAGCGCGAGCATGCCCCTATGCTTCAGGATCTCCGGAACAGGGCCAATACCGCCCTGGGCCATATTTGCGACGCGGATGCACCGGCCCCTCACTCGAATGACTATGCCAGCCACCTGACCTTCTTCACCGAGGTGGTGACGCGCCTGGAGGCTCGATCCGCCAGAGCTCGCCAGCTTGTGGAGGAAAGGGGTCGGGGCCTGCTTAAGCGCGCTTTCTCCCGTGTCTGCAGCCACCTTCTGAATGCCGACCCCAACTTCGATTTCGACGCCGCCAACGCCCCCGTACCCATGGCCGTCCGAGGCGACCTGGCGCGTTGGGTCGAGGACAATGTCGACGTGTTGGTCAGGGCGTTCACCTCGGAGGATGACGCGGTGGTGGTCGTCGCAGACGAAGGCGACGTGGTTGACGATGGCGATGGGGGCGTAGCCGACGGCGGCGACGATGCCGACGAGGACGACGCGGGTGACGCGTCCGCGGGTGATGTAGCGAGTGACATTTCTGGCTGATCCCACGTTCTCCTGTCATTTCACCCTCTGCATAAAACTCGGGCGTGGCCCTTGGAAAACTTGTAAGAGCATTTTGAGAGGGGTAGCCCCTCATGTAAGTCAATTGCAGTTTTTACTTTCCTACGCGATGTGAGTATGTGTCCTCGTGAACTCGTGAATCCAAGGGCGAGTTTTCCATCGTGGTTTACCTTAGTCAGCTCCAGCTTCGAGCTGGGTCGTGAATCGGCGAGTTTCTGAGAATCCTGCGGAGCTTATCGCCCCGTCTGAAGGGGGCCCAGCAAGCGGTGAGCACCAGCCGCAGCGTTGGCGCGTGCTTGACGAGCGTGCGCTTCGTGCGGTCCAGCTCGCGAGGAGCTAGTGAGGGAAAGATGGTGGACATGAGTCTCAGACAAAACGAGATCCAGAAGGCAAGAAATTGCTCGAACGAGAAAAGCCCCCCCCCCCCCCCGCGCATCGATAAAAATTCGGCTTCAACTTAAATCTAGATCCAGAAAGCAAAGCTACAGAATGAGAGATCCAAAGCAAAAGGCCGCGTCCGGCACCTAGTCTAGTCTTCCGGTCTTCAAGTATTCTCACCAGCACGGAGCTAAGTGCTACCACTAGGCGTGGGAGGGAGCCCCAAGGCCTGAGGACGGTGCTCCTGAGACTCCGGGGCATGTACAACCCCAACTCATTATTACGTGAGAGTGTCACGGGCAGCGAGCTTCACAGGCACCGGGCCTTCTTCACAGGTACCGGCCTTGCTTCATATCGCCAGACGAGGGCCCCGCCTTGCGCCACCCTTGACCTCCTTTGAGCCTACCAGTTACCAGGACAACACAAAATGGGGAAAGGGGACGCCAGGGGTGCCCTCGGCGACCACAGGTCCTCTGCCGGGGGAAGGGTCGTCGAAGCCTCCCCGGCAGAGGGCCTACCTCCGAGTGTCCCCTGGCTTTGCGCGCCTTGGTGAGGGGCCTGGCTCCCGACCCCTCTCCTGCAGCCCCCAAAGCGATCCTCCCGCCGGCAGGGGGGCCGTCGAGCTGGGACCGCCGGCCGTTGCGGTGATCTGTTCCTCCTGTGACTCATGGTTAGCGTAAGCTTGCTCCTGAGGGATTAGGGGTACCCTGTAGTGGTCGTCGCACGCGCGGTCGTGGTGGTTCCCTGGCGGCTCCTGGAAGGCTTCGACTCCTAGCGTCCCCTCTTCCCAATCTTCTCCAATGAACGAGCCAGGGTCGTCCTCCGGTGTGTACTCCTGGTCCATCATGCGGGGCACGTAGGCTTCCGGGGCTGTTACCCCGAACACCTCGCCGTGGTGCCCCACACTCCATGTTGCCCAGCCCAGCGCGACGTCCTGAGGGTGATAGTGCGGCATCCCACTTGGGCCATGGGAGGCGATGCTTGTGCTCATGCTTGTTGCGGGCGGTATGGGGGCGGCTGATCCCCCGGCGCCGCCGGCCATGTTGGTGTTGACGAAGCACCCTGGCGCACCTGACGGCGTGTGGTGGCGGCGTGGCCCGCCGTGAATCCCTGTAGCAACCTGAGTAGGGAGCTGATGACAGAAAGGCGGCGCTCCCGAGGCTGCCGCGTCCAGCAGCTCGGCAACGCGTTCCAGCAGTGCGTCCCGGCCGCTTTCCATCAGCCGGCACCGCAACAGCTCCCTTGCCACAGTGAGTGTTGCCCGCATGTTTGCCTGTTCCCGCCGCGAGTGTGGCGCCGTCGCCGCGGCGTGGCTTGCTGCTCTGGCAGCAGCTCGCACTTGCCGTGGAGTGAGGGTAGACGACGCCTGGCCGCGCCGCCCGCGCCCCGCAGGATTGGACGGTGCTCGTGCCGTCTGAAGCGCGAGGCTGAGGTCTTCATGGGCGGGCGGCGCCGACCGGGCTGGCCAGGCTGCCCAGCGGTCGGGGTCAGCTCTTGGGTCGTCGGACATCGTGGCCGCGGAGCGTCGGCAAGTCGATTGGCCGAGAAGAAGCTCCGGCGCACCCCTACCTAGCGTGCCAAATGTCGGATGTGGGGTTCCGGCAAACCCTTAAGGTTCGAACACTGTGGTGCGCGCGAAGTCTTTCCCTCCTACCGATCTACGCCCTAGCTCACTAAGATCTCGCGGACGAACTCGACGAACTCGCAACACAGAAAGACACGTGATTTATACTGGTTCGGGCCACCGTTGTGGTGTAATACCCTACTCCAGTGTGGTGTGGAGGATTGCCTCTTGGGCTGATGATGAACAGTACAGAGGGAAGGACAACCTCCTAAGGTTGAGGTGTTCTTATGGCTAGGGTAGGCTCTCGATCAGATTGGATCAAGCTAAGATCCGATGGCACTACTGTGGTGGCTACTCTACTTATATAGGCCCGGGTCCTCTTCCCAAATGTTGAGCGGGAAGGGAGCCAACAACGGCGGGCAAATTTGAAGGGGGACAGCCAGTACAAGCTATCCTAACAAAAGTGGTCTTCGCCTGCGTAAAGCTCTGGTGGTGACGCCGTCTTGGGCTCCACGATGACCTCCATCTTGCCGTCCTTCTGGTCTTGGTCTCGTTGCACTGATATGGCAACCTTTGCCTGATGCGTCGGTACTCTTCGCCTGCGCTGGCCTCCTTAGCACCAAAGAGGAAACAAGGATGCTGCGCACACTGGTGCCCGCCTGGTGCCGATCGTCATGGCTCACATCACGAGAGCCTCGTGAGGTTTGCCCCGCCTTGATATCTTCGCTCCTCGTGAGCCTTCCTGACTAGGCCACTCCTGAGGAGGTCTTGCGTCGTCCGCCTCGCGATGCTTGGCCCCTCGCGAGAGTCTTGGATGCCTTGTTGATGAAGATGGGATGTACGGCCTGCTGGTTTAGCCTCGCCGTGGGCTGCAGGCAGGCAAGTCTGGGGACCCCTGTTCCCAGAACGCTGACATTGACCAAACCCTAAAATCTTTTTCTAGGGAATATTCCTTTTTCTATTAAAGGAATAACCTTATCTGCCCTAGGTTGTGAAGCAACCTATATTTCTGTCCATCCAAAAATTCCCAAATAATTCTCATAATTCCTTTGCGTCATATGTTGCTCAAGTATGCCCAAACTTTCCTGTCCTAGCCCAAGAATAACTCTCCAAACTTATTCTTCATTTCTGTCCAGTGTGGCTTTCTGTGAAGGAAGTGCCACCTATCCTTTCCTGATTGCTCCCAAACCTTTTGGGCATTTTCTTATGTCCAAATCATTTCCTCATGCCAAAATTCAACTTTATTTGCCTAGCCAATCTTCCTCGGCAATTTTCAAACTTTTTGTCAGACAGAAGGCATTGCGAAGGAAGTACTAGCTAGGTTTACCCAAATGAGTTGAAATTTTGCACACTCCTTCGTGTGCTCATATTTTGGCACTAATCCTAATTTTAGCCCCATCCAATCATCTATGTGAGCACAAGACCAAATCTTTGATTCTGGCAATATTTTCATGTTGTGAAGCAAGTGCATTTTATATTGGTTCACAAATCCTGATAAATTACCAGATTGTGCTTCTACCCTAATAACATCTCTCCACCAAATTTGGCACCATTTCACTTAGCCAATATTTCTCTAAAATTATTGCAAGTTTCTAGTCAGCAAGGATGTTTGTGAAGCAAGTACCATTTTGGTAAATCCAATTGGTATGAAATTTTTACAGCATCATTGTATGACCAAATCATCATCCTGCGCCAAATTTCGGCTCAAGTGGCTTCTCCATGTGAGTGCTTCTTCCTGTTTTTTCTTCTGGACCAGTTTATGTGGTTGTCAAGCAACTATACTAAATCTGGATCCAAATCTCCTCAAACTCTCCAGTATTATAGTCCTTCCTAAGCTAATCACCTCAGACAAGTCCATTTCGGCCAATCACTTCCCTCGTGATCACCAGTGCACGGCCAAGTTTACTGCAGTAAACTTTAGAGGTTGATTACCATTTAACCACAGAGTTTTTAATCGATCTACCACCATAGTTGAAACTTACCCCGGAAGAACTTACCAATCGACAAAAGGTTCCAGGCCATCACCCCCGCTACATGCCAGTGCACGCGGTGACCGCGACGATGGCAAGCCTGTGCACACGCTCTGTGTGAAGTGGCCGTTTGTGCTTCGGTACCTCCTCCTCTCGCCGCCTTCGCGCGCGTGACCGTGTCCAACATCTTCATCTCGTCGTTGCCGTTCCCTTGGACCCCTCTCCCCCTCCATCCGCTTCCTCACCGACGCAAGCCACCGCGCGCCCACGGGCGAACAGTGGCGGTTTGGCTCGAAGCTCGCCGTCTTCTTCCTCCCTGCGCTCCCTTGGCTGCCTCTTCCCCGTGAGCTCTCCCTCCTGTTCCCTCTCGTCGCCTAACTCCAAGCTCATGCGTGTGCACACACATTCGCGGCAAGGGACACGCGTCTGCGGCAACGACAGCGCGGCACACCCCTCCCCTCTGCTATATAGGCCACCCCGTCCCCGTTTCTCTTCGCCATCGACCTCAACACTCTTCCAGAACCCCGCCTAGCCTCTTCCCCGAGCTCGAGCGGCTCTCCTCGCGACCATTGCTCACCACGGCCGCTGCTCCCTCCGCCCTAAATTCTACTGAACCGAGCCCTCCCCCTCCTTTCTGTCACCACCAGAAGACTCCACGAGACCCTGCGCGCCTCCCCATATCTTGGCTTCATCCCCGGAGTGCCTTTGGGAGCGGCTGCAAGTCCGGCCGACAACGTCGTCCGCGGCCACCTCATGTTGTCACTGCTCTGGGCTTCGTCGGCGTGCGTGGTCGGTCGGGATGGATGTGGCGCCTTGTTCCACGCTCACCGGTGTGTGGAGCTCCTCCGGGAGTGACCCTAGTTGCCGGGACGGCCGCCGGCGCCGGGCCTCGCCTCTGCTCTGCGGGCGTACGCGAGGAAGAAGAAGCGAGGCGGGAGGAGAGAGAGAAGAGATGCCGTGGCCCCCACCCGTCAGCGACCGAAAGGCCGGCCCCGCCACCGCCACGCTGGATAAGTGGAGACGTAGTCCATTGAGTACGCCTTCACTTATCGAAAGCGCATTCTGCTTCTTCTTCGGGCCAAAATACGCTTTCCGTTCTGGAAAATGTATTTTCAGAAAAGGCGCTTTCAGTTTTTCCGGCTGAGGGTATGTTTGTGATGATTTTGGTACAAATAGGTCCCTGGCAGAAAAACAACCATAACTTCTTTCTGGCGCGCCAAATGTCGGATTGCGGATTCTGGCAAACCCTTGAGGTTCGAACACAGGGGTGCGCATGAAGATCTCTCTCTCTCTCCCTAGCTCGCTCACACAACGATCTCTAGGCCTAGCTCGACGAACCCAAAGAACAAGAGACACAAGAGTTTATACTGGTTCGGGCCACCATTTGCGGTGTAATACCCTACTCAAGTGTGGTGTGGTGGATTGCCTCGTAGGCTGAGGATGAACAGTACAAGTTAAGAATAGCCTCCTGAGGAGAGGTGTTCTAGAGCTCGGTGAGCTGGTGGATGGCCTTGGTGGAATGGATCCAATCTAGGACGAGTTGCCTCCTATGGTGGTGGCTAGTCCTATTTATAGAGGCCTTGGTCCACTTCCCAAATATTAGGCGGGAAGGGATTCCACAACAGCCAAGTTTGAAGGGAGACAACTAGTACAAGCTATCTTGACAAAAGGTGGTCTTCGCATGCCAAAGGCTCTGGTGGTGATGCTGCTGTGGGCTCCGCGATGACCTCCGTCCTGCCGTCCTGCTGGTCTTGGTCTTGTTGCACCGATATGGAAACCTTTGCTTGATGCCTTGGGACTCCTCGCCTGCGCTTGCCCCTTTAGCACCAAAGAGGAAACTGGTACTCTGCGCCTGCTGGCGCCCGCCTGGCCTTGGTCTTCATTGCTCACGTGACGTGAACCTCGCGAGGTGCCCCTTGCATAGATATCTCCGCTCCTTGGGAGCCAGCCTAGCGAGGCTGCCCCCAGGAGGTCTTGGTGTCGTCAGCCTCGTGAGGCTTGGCTCCTCGCGAGGGTCTTGAGTGGTTGTTGCTGAAGATGGGCCGAACTAGGCCGCTGGTGCAGCCACGCCATGGGCCGCAGGCAAGCAAGTCTGGGTACCCCCGTTCCCAGGACGCTGACACGTAGTTCGTAGGTCTGCCATTGTCCAACGACATGACTTCTAGTACAAGATTACCATACCACTCTGGTGCGGAACATACCCTGATCAACCTACGAATTTGGTAGTAACTTGATCCAAAGTTTCATCATCGTCATCATTAGCTTCCTCTTTGGTTGGTGTAGGCATCACGGGAACTGCTTTCTGTGATGTGCTACCTTCCAATTCGAGGGAAGGTACAATTACCTTATAAAGTTCTACTTTCCTCCCACTCACTTCTTTCGAGAGAAACTCCTTCTCTTGAAAGGATGCATTCTTAGCAACAAAAATCTTGCCCTCTGATCTGTGATTGAAGGTATACCCAATTGTCTCTTTAGGGTATCCTATGAAGACACATTTCTCCACTTTTGGTTTTAGCTTATCAGGCTGAAGCCTCTTGACATAAGGATCGCACCCCCAGACCTTAGGAAACGATAGTTTAGGTTTCTTGGCAAACCATAATTCATACGGTCTCGTCTCAATGGACTTAGAGGGTGCCCTGTTTAAAGTGAATGCAGCTGTCTCTAATGCATAATCCCAAAATGATAGTGGCAAATCGGTAAGAGAAATCATAGAACGCACCAAATCTAATAAAGTACGATTACGACGTTCGGACACACCATTACGTTGTGGTGTTCCAGGTGGCTTGAGTTGTGAAACAATTCCACATTGTCTTAAATGAGCGCCAAACTCTTAACTCAAATATTCACCTCCATGATCAGATCGTAGAAACTTTATTTTTATTGTTACGATGATTCTCCACTTCACTCTAAAATTCCTTGAACTTTTCAAATGTTCCATACTTGTGTTTCATTAAGTAAATATACCCATATCTACTCAAATCATCTATGAAGGTAAGAAAATAACAATATCCACCGCGTGCTTCAACACTCATCGGACCGCATACATCAGTATGTATTATTTCCAACAAGTTACTAGCCTGCTCCATCGTTCCGGAAAACGGGGTTTTAGGCATGCTTCACGTGTATCACATGATTCATAATCAAGTGATTCCAAAAATCCATCAGCATGGGGTTTCTTCATGCACTTGACACCAATATGACCTAAGCGGTAGTGCCACAAGTATGTGGAACTATCATAATTAACTTTGCATCTTTTGGCATCAATATTATGGATATGTGTATCACTACGATCGAGATTCAACAAGAATAAACCATTCACAATGGGTGCATGAACATAAAAGATATTACCATATAAATAGAACAACCATTATTCACAATTATTTCGGATCATAACTAATCCCGAAGGTAAACATAGAGGGAGCATGCCGACGGCGATCACATCAACCTTGCAACCATTTCCAACGTGCATCGTCACCTTGTCCATAGCTAGTCTGCATTTATTTTGCGGCTCCTGTTTTGAGTTACAAATATTAGCAACCAAACTAGTATCAAATACCCAAGCGCTACTACGAGCACTAGTAAGGTAAGCATCAATAACATGTATATCACATATACCTTTGTTGATGTTGCCAGCCTTCTTATCTGCCAAGTACTTGGGGCAGTTCCGCTTCCAGTGGCCATTCCCCTTGCAATAGAAACACTCAGTCTCAGGTTTGGGTCCAGCCTTGGGTTTCTTCACGGGAGCGGCAACTGGCTTTCCATTCTTCTTGAAGTTCCCTTTCTTTCCCTTGCATTTCTTCATGAAACTGGTGGTCTTGTTGACCATCAACACTTGATGCTCTTTCTTTATTTTTACCTTCGTGGCCTTAAGCATTGTGAAGAGCTTAGGGATTTTTTCTCCATCCCTCGCATATTATAGTTCATCATGAAGCTCTTGTAGCTTGGTGGGAGTGACTGAAGAACCCTGTCAATCGCTACTTCATCCAGAAGATTCACTCCCAACTGATTCAAGCGGTTGAAGTACCCAGACATTTTGAGTCTGTGCTTGCTAACGGAGCTATTCTCTTCCATCTTGCAGCTAAAGAACTTGTCAGAGGCGTCATACCACTCAACCCGGGCATGAGCCTAAAATACCAATTTTAGCTCCTGGAACATCTCATATGCTCTGTGGTGCTCAAAACGTCTTTGGAGCCCCGGTTCTAAGCCGTAAAGCATGGCGCACTGAACTATCGAGTAGTCATCAGAACGTGCCTCCCAAACGTTTAGAACATCCATAGACGATGCTGGAGGGGGTGGGGCCACAGTGAGCGGTGCATCAAGGACAAAAGCCTTTTGTGCAGCAGTGACGATAATCCTCAAAAATTATGGACCTAGTCCGAATAGTTGCTTCCATTATCTTTCAACTTTAAAATTTAGGGGAGGTACAGTGTGAGCCATTTATCTACAACATTAGTTGGCAAAGACAATTAGACTATGTTCATGATAATTGGTTATATTAATCAAATTACTAAAGAACTCCCACTTAAATCAACATCCCTCAAGTTGTCTAAGTGTTCACACGATCCATATCAACCAACCCATGTCCGATCATCACGTGAGATGGGGTGGTCATCAACGGTGAACATCTCCATGTTGATCGTATGTACTATATGACTCGTGTTCAACCTTTCGGTCCTCCATGTTCTCAGGCCATGTCTGTACATGCTAGGATCATCAAGTTTAACCCAAGTATTCCACATGTGTAAGACTGGCTTACACCCATTGTATGCGAACGTAGAGTCTATCACACCCGATCATCACGAGGTGCTTCGAAACGACAATCTTTCACAATGGTGCATACTTAGGGAGAACATATTTATCTTGAAATTAAGTGAAGGGATCATCTTATAATGCTACCGTCATCCTAAGAAAAATAAGATGCATAAAAGATAAACATCACATCCAATCAAAATATGTGACATGATATGGCCATTATCATCTTGTGCTTTTGATCTCCATCTCTAAAGCACCATCATGATCTCCATCGTCACCGGCATGACACCATGATCTCCATCATCATGATCTCCATTATCGTGTCATTACATGGTTGTCTCGCCAAATATTGCTTCTACAACTATTGCTAAAGCAGAGCGATAAAGTAAACCAATTACATGGCATTATTTGTTGACACACAGGTCATACAATAAATTAAGGACAACTCTATAGCTCCTGCACGTTGCCGTACTCATCGACATGCAAGTCGTGAACCTATTACAAAACATGATAATCTCATACACCAACATATGTCACATCACGTTTTGGCCATACCACATCACAACATGCCCTGCAAAAACAAGTTAGATGTCCTCTACTTTGTTGCAATTTTTATGTGGCTCCTAGGGCAAACTATAAGAACTGTTCTTAGCTATGCAAAACCACAACAGTGATATACAAGTTGCCTTTTAACCTTCTACAAGTACCATCATTGTCAAATCAGATTCAACTAAAGTGGGAGACACAAACACACGCAAAGCCACTTTTATGCAATACAAATTGCATGTCATACAGTGGAATTAGTCTAATGTGCGTGGACTTGTAAGGTTGATCCGAGCTGTTTCATCCCACAATACTGCTGAATCCAAATAAGACAAGGGAAGTAAGCATTCTGAACATTAACACCCACAACTTATTTTAGTTCTACTCATGCATATACATATACGCATAGACCTAGCTCATGATGCCACTGATGGGGAACGAAGCATGAAAATAAAAAAAATCCTATGAACACTGAAGATATAATCTAGGAGATGCATAGCAACAAGAGGAGAGTGTGTCTACATAACCTTGTGGACCTAAAGCGGAAGCATATATAACGTGGTTGATGTAGTCGTACTCTTCGCGATCCAATCATGGTCCAATCCGATCTAGCACCGAACGGACAGCACCTCCACGTTCAACACACATGCGGCTCGATGACGTCTCCTCCTTCTTGATCCAGCAAGCAAGATAGCATAAGTAGGTGGGATCTCAACCAGCACGACTTCATGGTGGAGATGGTGGTGGTGCAATCTCGGCAGGGCTTCGCCAAATGCTGCCAGAACCAATCTGAGGAGAAAACGGAGTTTTGGGAGAGGTAGGGTTGCCGCCGGGGCATGGGATGTGTCTAGGCCCTTCCTCTCCCCCACTATTTATAGGAGGAAAGGGGGAGATCTATAAGGCAGCCTTTTCCCCTCCTCCAAGGGAGGGGGCGCCAGCATAGGGAAGTTTCCTCCCTCCCCAAGGCACCTATGGGGTGTCTTCCACCCTTAGGACTCTTCCTTTTCTTCATATTCCACCCTTAGGCCAGGGCACACCCCCTGCCCATGTGGGCGCCGGGGATAGGTGGACCCCCTGGTGGACCCCTGGACCCCTTTCGGCACTCCCGGTACAATACCGATAATGCCCGAAACATTTCTGGCGACCAAAATAGGACTTCCTATATATGAATATTTACCTCCAGACCATTATAGAGCTCCTCGTGATGTCTGGGATCTCACTTGGGACTCCAAACAACATTAGGTTACCAATGCACATAACCCGGTACCACTCTAGCGTCATCAAACGTTAAGCGTGCGGACCCTATGGGTTCGAGAATCATGTAGACATGACCGACACACCTCTCCGGTCAATAACCAATAGCGGGACCTGGATGCACATATTGGTTCCTACATATTCCAAAAAGTTTTTTATCGGTTGAACCACGATGTCAAGGATTCAGTCAATCCCATATGCAATTCCCTTTGTCCGGCGATATGTTACTTACCCGAGATTCGATTGTCGGTATCTCCATACCTAGTTCAATCTCATTACCGGCAAGTCTCTTTACTCATTCTGTAATACAAGATACCGTGACTAAACTCATTAGTCACATGAAGCTTCTTATGATGTTGTATTACTGAGAGGGCCAGAGATATCTCTCCGTCATACGGAGTGACAAATCCCGGTCTTGATCCATGCAACCCAATAGACACCTTCGGAGATACCTGTAGAGCACCTTTATGATCACCCAGTTATGAAGGGACGTTTGATAGCACACAAGGCATTCCTCTGGTATCCAGGAGTGGCATGATCTCATGGTCTAAGGAATAGATACTTGACATGAAGAAAGCTATAGCAAATAAACTAAGTGATACGATCTGTTGCTAAGCTTATGGTTGGGTCGTGTCCATAACATCATTCTCCTAATGATGTGATCCCATTATGAAATGACAACCCATGTCTATGGCTAGGAAACCATAATCATCTTTGATCAACGAGCTAGTCTAGTAGAGGCTTACTAGGGACACAGTGTTGTTTATGTATCCACACATGTATTTACATTTTCGGTCGATGTAATTCTAGCATGAATAATAAATATTTATCATGAATGGGAAATATGATAATTCCAACAGTTATACATCTCGGCCACAAATCAGGTGGTCAGTGTAGTTCTTATCGTCGAACGAGAGGCAAAGGGTCACAAGCTTCGGATACAAAAGCCAGTATACTACGTACCGGAGGTTCTCACCCCATGAAAAACCAGGTATCCGCATTACCAAAATATCACCTATGCAGTTTTTATGGCATCCCGAAAGCTCCACCACTACTTTCAAGAGTGTTCGGTGTCGGATTTCGGGTACCGGCAAAACCCTTAAGTTTGAACACTGGGGTGCGCACGAAGATCTCTCCCTCCACCTAGCTCGCCCACTCACCACGATCACAAAGCTCAGCACATCGAACTCGAGGAACAGGGGACACAAGAGTTTATACTGCTTCGGGCCACCGATGTGGCGTAATACCCTACTCTAGTGTGGTGTTGTGGATTGCCTTGTAGGCTGAGGATGAACAAGCACAAGAGAAGAACAGCCTCCTGAGGAGAGGTGTTCTTGGGCTCGGTGAGCTTGTGTGGTTCAGGATGATCTGAATGATCCGTCTCTTTCCACTTGCTAAGGTGGTGGCTAGTCCTATTTATAGAGGCTCGGGTCCTCTCCCCAAATATTAGGCGGGAAGGGATCCCACAATGGCCAATTTGAAGGGGGCAGCTAGTACAAGCTATCCTGACAAAAGGTGGTCTTCGCCTGCCAAAGGCTCTGGTGGTGACGCCGTCGTGGGCTCCACGATGACCTCCGTCCTGCCGTCCCGTTAGTCTTGGTCTCGTTGCACCGATATGGAAACCTTTGCGTGATGCCTCGGGACTCCTCGCCTGCGCTTGCCCCTTTAGCACCAAAGAGGCAACATGTACTCTGTGCCCGCTGGCGCCCACCTGGCACACGCCTGGCTCCCGCTTGGCCTTGGTCGTCACGGCTCACGTCATGGGAACCTCACGAGGTGCCCCTCGCCTTGATCTCTCCGCTCCTCGCGAGCCATCATAGTGAGGCCGCCCCTGAAGAGGTCTTGTCTCGTCTGCCTCGCGAGGCTTGGCCCCTCGCGAGGGTCTTGAATGTTTGCTGGTGAAGATGGGCCGTACCAGGCCGCTGTGGGAGCCACGCTATGGGCCGCAGGTAGGCATGTCTGGGGACCCCCGTTCCCAGAATGCCGACAGTAGCCCCCGGGCCCAAGGCGCGCTCGGACTTGGCTTCGAGGTGAAGCCAAAGGGAAAGTGCGGAGCACCGCGGGCCCCAACCGCCTGCGGCCTTGACTGACGCGTGGCTTGTGGCACCCCGTCTTAGAGCAACCGGTTTACCTTGCATTGCCAGCCCAGAGATCAAGTCTTTTGGCAACACACAACAACATGGTACAGAAACAACCGCTTTATTGATGCTAGCGGATTACACGAGTCTGATATTACATCGAGATAAGGGGCCAAGCGGCACACACGGTGCGGCTGAACAGTATGTACATTATTTAATGAACATAAAGGGGCCTCCATAACACGAACTACGCGACAGCAGAAAAATGACGAAGTGGAACTCCATAGCATAGGGACACCGACGTGGACACGGCCTAGACGCGGGAAGCTCTCCGATGTGAAATGACTTGCCTGAAAACTGGCATGACACGCCAGGTTAGTACATTGAATGTACTTGCAAGCTCACAACAAACATAAGCATAATGACAAACAATATCATGACCATTAATCAGGTTAATGCAATGCAAGCAATACTACTAATGCAGTGAAACCAAAATATGCACCGAGTCCCATGGACTCGCTTCCCAGATGGGTTACCTCACAACCAAACGGTGATCATACCTGGATCACAACTGAAACCAATCACTCATGATCAGCTCATGATCTCCAGATTCACCAGTGCCATCAATAGTTATTTAGTGTGCAAGATTAATTATAAAAGTTAATCCATGGTGTGAGTTACTTCTGATTTGTGCCCATAGCCAAGGATGCAGCTATCGATAGATTTAATACACTCTGCAGAGGTAGCGCACTTTACCCACACCATGGAATCCAGTGCTCACCCTCCCATTCGGGTGGACCAACGGCATTTCGATGAAACCCTCCCCTTGTCATGACACTTTCCCAGCCACACCGACAAACTTCCTCTCATGGCTATGTCCTGGGTGGCCCCGTGTCTACCAAAGACACCAACGGCCACCGTTGTGGCAAAATGGTCCCAAACGGGGACAAGGTACCATAAAAACAAATGGGCACACAAGGCTATGTCTGCTTACCGGGCCAGGGTGTGCACGCCCATAACCTTCCCTCGTTGGAGGCACCGGCGAGAGGCACAACAAAGGATCGAATCAAGACCTCCCACAAGGTAAATGTGGTCGCACTGAGAAAACCCGATTCAGTGGCACCATGACTTGATCAACATCATATTCAAGTTGGACATTATTAACAGGTTAACCTTGAATAAAAAATTTAAACTACCAAGTCATGCGATGTCGTGATCATGCAACTATTCGACATGAAAAGCATGCAACTCCCATGCACGGATCAAACTTATCAACATAACGTTCTTGCGCTACTCAAGATTAAACTTTACTGGTTCTACCTCAAATTTTATTATCATACAATATTTTGATTAACTCATAATTTATATGAAAATATCACTAGCAAGAGAACTATCATTATTTATCATAGCAATATAACTAAAGCATAATTTTATTCTACTAAACCAAACTAGTCCATGCATTCCACCAGTAACTTAAACAAGCATTTCAAGCATGACAAAATAACTAGCAAGCACTCATATGTATTTAATAAATTTCTAAAATGCATATAATAAATCATATTCCAGTAGAAAAATTCATAGATATTGAAATGACACCATCCAAATGCTGGTGTGGCTTGCCTTAGTGCAGAGGAGGGTTACACTCCTCCTGGTTGTCTTCAAGGCAAGTTCCTTCTTCTGAAAATATTTGAAAACCACAAAACAACATATCAAAAACCATTATGAAAATCCCCAAAAATTCTAGACAGCAAGGAAAATTCCACCTTTTGGTATGCTGCTAGAGATTTCTGAAACAAACACAATGCAAAAAGAATCAACTCATTTGGACTTATAGGGTAAAAGTTGAGGCTGGTCAAAGTTTTGGTCAAAATCTAATTAAATTTGAATAATTGAAAAAATCTGGAGGGGGTGACGTCGATGGCGTAAAGAGGGATTACGCCTCCACTCGTACCGCTTCGGGCGCGAGTGGTGAGACTGACGCTGGGCCCCACCCGTCAGGAGAGAGAGAGGGGGAGAGAGCTCATAGCGCGGCGGCGCTCCGCCGGAGCTTACGCCGGCGATGAGTGGGTTTGGGGCTAAACCAGAGGGATAGGAATGGAGAGGGGTTCACGGCGCACCTGCCCGTACCCGTCGGTTGCCGTGGGATGGCCGGAGCTGCTCGCAACAGAGCTCGCAAGCGGCGGTGGCGGACGGGACTTGCCGGAGAGGAAGAAGGCGACAGCGAGAGGCGGCTCTGGGGGCTCAGCAGCATCCAAGCGACACGAGAGGAACCCCAATGCCACGCCTGTAACACCCCGGATGTGACTTTCCATATTTGTAACTCCAACTCTTGCCATTTTCGGCTATGTGTTATGATATTCCCTTCGTGGTCGGGTTTTGTCTTTCGTTTTGCATTTTGTTCATGTCATGCATCTCATATCATGTCATCATGTGCATCTCATTTGCATACGTGTTCGTCTCATGCATCCGAGCATTTTCCCCGTTGTCCGTTTTGCAATCCGACACTCCCACATGCACCGGCGCACCCCTCTTGTCTCTTTTCGTGAGCGGGTGTCAAACGTTCTCGGAATGGACCGAGGTTTGCCAACTGGCCTTGGTACACCACCGGTAGACCACCTGTCAAGTTTCGTTCCATTTGGAGGTCGTTTGATGCTCCAACGGTTAACTGGGTAAACGCAAAGGCCTTTTGTGTGTTATAGCCTAACACCCCTCCAAAACAGCCCAATAACCCATCTAAGTCCCTTCCATACTCTCCATCATTGGATCACCTCGTTTGGAGTCTCCTAGCTCCCTCTACCTATAAATATGTGCACCCCTCCTCCAAATCCGGGTCCCGAAACCCTAGCCCCGCTCCCTCTCCGCCGACGGACACATCCGGTCCGGCCGGACAGATCGCGCCGCCGCCGCATGTTGGAAATATGCCCTAGAGGCAATAATAAATGGTTATTATTATATTTCTTTGTTCTTGATAATAGTCTATTATTCATGCTATAATTGTATTGTCCGGAAATCGTAATACATGTGTGAATGCATAGACCACAACGTGTCCCTAGTAAGCCTCTAGTTGACTAGCTCGTTGATCAACAGATAGTCATGGTTTCCTGACTATGGACATTGGATTTCATTGATAACGGGATCACATCATTAGGAGAATGATGTGATGGACAAGACCCAATCCTAAGCATAGCATAAAAGATCGTGTAGTTTCGTTTGCTAGAGCTTTTCCAATGTCAAGTATCTTTTCCTTAGACCATGAGATCGTGCAACTCCCGGATACCGTAAGAGTGCTTTGGGTATGCCAAACGTCACAACGTAACTGGGTGACTATAAAGGTGCACTACGGGTATCTCCGAAAGTGTCTGTTGGGTTGGCACGGATCGAGACTGGGATTTGTCACTCCGTGTGACGGAGAGGTATCTCTGGGCCCACTCGGTAATGCATCATCATAATGAGCTCAATGTGACTAAGGCGTTAGTCACGGGATCATGCATTGCGGTACGAGTAAAGAGACTTGCCGGTAACGAGATTGAACAAGGTATTGGGATACCGACGATCGAATCTCGGGCAAGTAACATACCGATTGACAAAGGGAATTGTATACGGAATTGATTGAATCCTCGACACCGTGGTTCATCCGATGAGATCATCGTGGAACATGTGGGAGCCAACATGGGTATCTAGATCCCGCTGTTGGTTATTGACCGGAGAGGCGTCTCGGTCATGTCTGCATGTCTCCCGAACCCGTAGGGTCTACACACTTAAGGTTCGGTGACGCTAGGGTTGTAGAGATATATGTATGCGGAAACCCGAAAGTTGTTCGGAGTCCCGGATGAGATCCCGGACGTCACGAGAGGTTCCGGAATGGTCCGGAGGTGAAGAATTATATATAGGAAGTCAAGTTTCGGCCACCGGGAAAGTTTCGGGGGTTACCGGTATTGTACCGGGACCACCGGAAGGGTCCCGGGGGTCCACCGGGTGGGGCCACCTATCCCAGAGGGCCCCGTGGGCTGAAAGTGGAAGCGAACCAGCCCTTAGTGGGCTGGGGCGCCCCCCTTGGGCCTCCCCCCATGCGCCTAGGGTTGGGAACTCTAGGGGGTGGGGAGCTTCCCCCTTGCCTTGGGGGGCAAGGCAACCCCTTCCCCCCTTTGGCCGCCGCCCCCCCTGGAGATCCCATCTCCCTGGGCCGGCGCCCCCCCAGGGGGCCTATATAAAGGTGGGGGAGGGAGGGCATCAACCCACAGCCTTGGGCGCCTCCCTCCTCCCCTGCAACACCTCTCTCTCTCTCTCGCAGAAGCTCGGCGAAGCCCTGCCGGAGAACCGCTACATCCACCACTACGCCGTCGTGCTGCTGGATCTCCATCAACCTCTCCTTCCCCCTTGCTGGATCAAGAAGGAGGAGACGTCGCTGCACCGTACGTGTGTTGAACACGGAGGTGCCGTCCGTTCAGCACTCGGTCATCGGTGATTTGGATCACGGCGAGTACGACTCCGTCATCCACGTTCGTTGGAACGCTTCCGCTCGCGATCTACAAGGGTATGTAGATGCACTCCTTTCCCCTCGTTCCTAGTATACTCCATAGATGCATCTTGGTGAGCGTAGGAAAATTTTAAAATTATGCTACGATTCCCAACAGTGGCATCATGAGCCAGGCCTATGCGTAGTTACTATGCACGAGTAGAACACAAAGCAGTTGTGGGCGTTGAGTTTGCCAATTCTTCTTGCCGCTACTAGTCGTTTCTTGTTTCGGCGGCATTGTAGGATGAAGCGGCCCGGACCGACCTTACACGTACGCTTACGTGAGACAGGTTCCACCGACTGACATGCACTAGTTGCATAAGGTGGCTAGGGGGTGTCTGTCTCTCCTACTTTAGTCGGAACAGATTCGATGAAAAGGGTCCTTATGAAGGGTAAATAGAAATTGGAAAATCACGTTGTGGTCATACGTAGGTAAGAAAACGTTCTTGTTAGAAACCTACAAACCATGTAAAAACTTGCAACAACAATTAGAGGACGTCTAACTTGTTTCTGCAGCAAGTGCTATGTGATGTGATATGGCCAGAAGATGTGATGAATGATATATGTGATGTATGAGATTGATCATATTCTTGTAATAGGAATCACGACTTGCATGTCGATGAGTATGACAACCAGCAGGAGCCATAGGAGTTGTCTTTATTATTTTGCATGACCTGCGTGTCATTGAATAACGCCATGTAATTTACTTTACTTTGTTGTTAAACGCGTTAGCCATACAAGTAGAAGTAATCGTTGGCATGACGACTTCATGAAGACACAATGATGGAGATCATGATGATGGAGATCATGGTGTCATGCCGGTGACGAAGATGATCATGGTGCCCCGAAGATGGAGATCAAAGGAACATGATGATATTGGCCATATCATGTCACTATTTGATTGCATGTGATGTTTATCATGTTTTTTCATCTTATTTGCTTAGAACGACGGTAGTAAGTAAGATGATCCCTTATAATAATTTCAAGAAAGTGTTCACCCTAACTGTGCACCGTTGCGAAGGTTCGTTGTTTCGAAGCACCACGTGATGATCGGGTGTGATAGATTCTAACGTTCGAATACAACGGGTGTTGACGAGCCTAGCATGTACAGACATGGCCTCGGAACACACGCAATACACTTAGGTTGACTTGACGAGCCTAGCATGTACAGACATGGCCTCGGAACACGGAGGACCGAAAGGTCGAGCATGAGTCGTATAGAAGATACGATCAACATGGAGATGTTCACCGATCTTGACTAGTCCGTCTCACGTGATGATCGGACACGGCCTAGTTAAACTCGGATCATGTTTCACTTAGATGACTAGAGGGATGTCTATCTGAGTGGGAGTTCATTAAATAATTCGATTATATGAACTTAATTATCATGAACTTAGTCTAAAATCTTTACACTATGTCTTTTAGATCAAATGGCCAACGTTGTCCTCAATTTCAACGCGTTCCTAGAGAAAATCAAGCTGAAAGATGATGGCAGCAACTATACGGACTGAGTCCGGAACCTGAGGCTCATCCTCATAGTAGCCAAGAAAGATTATGTCTTAGAAGCACCGCTAGGTGAAGCACCAATCCCAGAGAACCAAGACGTTATGAACGCTTGGCAGCAGCGTGCTGATGATTACTCCCTCGTTCAGTGCGGCATGCTTTACAGCTTAGAATCGGGTCTCCAAAAGTGTTTTGAGAAACATGGAGCTTATGAGATGTTCGAGGAGCTGAAATTGGTTTTCCAAGCTCATGCCCGGGTCGAGAGATATGATGTCTCCGACAAGTTCTTCAGCTGTAAAATGGAGGAGAATAGTTCTGTTAGTGAGCACATACTCAGAATGTCTGGGTTGCATAACCGCTTGTCTCAGCTGGGAGTCAATCTCCCGGATGACGCGGTCATTGACAGAATCCTCCAGTTGCTTCCACCAAGCTACAAGAGCTTTGTGATGAACTTCAATATGCAGGGGATGGAAAAGACCATTCCTGAGGTATATTCAATGCTGAAATCAGCTGAGGTAGAGATCAGAAAAGAACATCAAGTGTTGATGGTGAATAAAACCACTAAGTTCAAGAAGGGAAAGGGTAAGAAGAACTTCAAGAAGGACGGCAAGGGAGTTGCTGCGCCCGGTAAACCAGTTACTGGGAAGAAGTCAAAGAATGGACCCAAGCCTGAGACTGAGTGCTTTTATTGCAAGGGAAGTGGTCACTGGAAGCGGAACTGCCCCAAATACTTAGCGGACAAGAAGAAGGCCGGCAACACCAAAGGTATATGGGATATACATGTAATTGATGTGTACCTTACCAGTACTCGTAGTAGCTCCTGGGTATTTGATACCGGTGCGGTTGCTCATATTTGTAACTCAAAACAGGAACTACGGAATAAACGGAGACTGGCGAAGGACGAGGTGACGATGCGCGTCGGAAATGGTTCCAAGGTCGATGTGATCGCCGTCGGCACGCTGCCTCTGCATCTACCTACGGGATTAGTTTTAAACCTCAATAATTGTTATTTAGTGCCAGCTTTGAGCATGAACATTGTATCTGGATCTCGCTTAATTCGAGATGGCTACTCATTTAAATCCGAGAATAATGGTTGTTCTATTTATTTGAGAGATATGTTTTATGGTCATGCCCCGCTGGTCAATGGTTTATTTTTGATGAATCTCGAACGTGATGTTACACATGTTCATAGTGTGAATACCAAAAGATGTAAAGTTGATAACGATAGTCCCACATACTTGTGGCACTGCCGCCTTGGTCACATTGGTGTCAAGCGCATGAAGAAGCTCCATGCAGATGGACTTTTGGAGTCTCTTGATTACGAATCATTTGACATGTGCGAACCATGCCTCATGGGTAAGATGACCAAGACTCCGTTCTCCGGAATAATGGAGCGAGCAACCAACTTATTGGAAATCATACATACCGATGTGTGCGGTCCAATGAGTGTTGAGGCTCGCGGAGGATATCGTTATGTTCTCACTCTCACTGATGATTTAAGTAGATATGGGTATGTCTACCTATTGAAACACAAGTCTGAAACCTTTGAAAAGTTCAAGGAATTTCAGAGTGAAGTTGAGAATCAACGTGACAGGAAAATAAAATTCTTACGATCGGATCATGGTGGAGAATATTTGAGTCACGAATTTGGTACACACTTAAGGAAATGTGTAATAGTTTCACAACTCACGCCGCCTGGAACACCTCAAAGAAATGGTGTGTCCAAACGTCGTAATCGCACTCTATTGGATATGGTGCGATCTATGATGTCTCTTACCGATTTACCGCTCTCATTTTGGGGCTATGCTTTAGAGACTGCCGCATTCACTTTAAATAGGGCTCCGTCTAAATCCGTTGAGACGACACCGTATGAATTATGGTTTGGGAAGAAACCTAAGTTGTCGTTTCTAAAAGTTTGGGGATGCGATGCTTATATCAAGAAACTTCAACCTGAAAAGCTCGAACCCAAATCGGAAAAATGCGTCTTCATAGGATACCCTAAGGAAACTATTGGGTATACCTTCTACCTCAGATCCGAAGGCAAGATCTTCGTTGCCAAGAACGGGTCCTTTCTGGAGAAGGAGTTTCTCTCGAAAGAATTGAGTGGGAGGAAAGTGGAACTTGATGAGGTGATAGTCACCCCTTCCGAACCGGGAAGTAGCGCAGCGCAGGAAAATGTTCCTGTGGTGCCTACACCGATTGGGGAGGAAGTTAATGATGACGATCATGAAGCTTCGGATCAAGTTACTGAACTTCGTAGGTCCACAAGGACACGTTCCGCACCAGAGTGGTACGGCAACCCTGTCCTGGAAATCATGTTGTTATACAACGGTGAACCTTCGAACTATGAAGAAGCGATGGCGGGCCCGGATTCCGACAAATGGCTAGAAGCCATGAAATCCGGATAGAATCCATGTATGAAAACAAAGTATGGACTTTGACTGACTTGCCCGAAGAGCGGCGAGCCATAGAAAACAAATGGATCTTTAAGAAGAAGATGGACGCGGATGGTAATGTGACCATCTACAAAGCTCGACTTGTCGCTAAGGGTTATCGACAAGTTCAAGGGGTTGACTACGATGAGACTTTCTCACCCGTAGCGAAGCTGAAGTCCGTCCGAATCATGTTAGCAATTGCCGCATAATATGATTATGAGATATGGCAGATGGACGTCAAAACGGCATTCCTTAATGGCTTCCTTAAGGAAGAGTTGTATATGATGCAGCCGAAAGGTTTTGTTGATCCTAAGAATGCTAACAAAGTATGCAAGCTCCAGCGCTCAATCTATGGGCTGGTGCAAGCATCTCGGAGTTGGAACATTCGCTTTGATGAGATGATCAAAGCGTTTGGGTTTACACAGACTTATGGAGAAGCCTGTGTTTACAAGAAAGTGAGTGGGAGCTCTGTAGCATTTCTCATATTATATGTGGATGACATACTATTGATGGGAAATGATATAGAATTCTTGGAAAGTATAAAGGCCTATTTGAATAAGTGTTTTTCAATGAAGGACCTTGGAGAAGCTGCTTATATATTAGGCATCAAGATCTATAGAGATAGATCAAGACGCCTCATTGGTCTTTCACAGAGTACATACCTTGACAAGATATTGAAGAAGTTCAATATGGATCAGTCCAAGAAGGGGTTCTTGCCTGTATTGCAAGGTGTGCAATTGAGAACGGCTCAATGCCCGACCACGGCAGAAGATAGAGAAAAGATGAGTGTCATCCCCTATGCCTCGGCCATAGGGTCTATTATGTATGCCGTGCTGTGTACCAGACCTGATGTAAACCTTGCCGTAAGTTTGGTAGGAAGGTACCAAAGTAATCCCGGCATGGAACACTGGACAGCGGTCAAGAATATCCTGAAGTACCTGAAGAGGACTAAGGATATGTTTCTCGTTTATGGAGGTGACGAAGAGCTCGTCGTAAAGGGTTACGTCGATGCTAGCTTCGACACAGATCTGGATGACTCGAAGTCACAAACCGGATACGTGTATATTTTGAATGGAGGAGCAGTAAGCTGGTGCAGTTGCAAGCAAAGCGTCGTGGCAGGATCTACATGTGAAGCGGAGTACATGGCAGCCTCGGAGGCAGCGCAGGAAGCAGTCTGGATGAAGGAGTTCATTACCGACCTAGGGGTGATTCCCAATGCGTCGGGACCGATGACTCTCTTCTGTGACAACACTGGAGCTATTGCCTTTGCGAAGGAGCCCAGGTTTCACAGGAAGACCAGGCATATCAAGCGTCGCTTCAACTCCATTCGTGAAAGTGTTCAAAATGGAGACATAGATATTTGTAAAGTACATACGGACCTGAATGTAGCAGATCCGTTGACTAAACCTCTCCCTAGGGCAAAACATGATCAACACCAGGACGCAATGGGTGTTCGATTCATCACAATGTAACTAGATTATTGACTCTAGTGCAAGTGGGAGACTGTTGGAAATATGCCCTAGAGGCAATAATAAATGGTTATTATTATATTTCTTTGTTCATGATAATAGTCTATTATTCATGCTATAATTGTATTGTCCGGAAATCGTAATACATGTGTGAATGCATAGACCACAACGTGTCCCTAGTAAGCCTCTAGTTGACTAGCTCGTTGATCAACAGATAGTCATGGTTCCCTGACTATGGACATTGGATGTCATTGATAACGGGATCACATCATTAGGAGAATGATGTGATGGACAAGACCCAATCCTAAGCATAGCATAAAAGATCGTGTAGTTTCGTTTGCTAGAGCTTTTCCAATGTCAAGTATCTTTTCCTTAGACCATGAGATCGTGCAACTCCCGGATACCGTAAGAGTGCTTTGGGTGTGCCAAACGTCACAACATAACTGGGTGACTATAAAGGTGCACTACGGGTATCTCCGAAAGTGTCTGTTGGGTTGGCACGGATCGAGACTGGGATTTGTCACTCCGTGTGACGGAGAGGTATCTCTAGGCCCACTCGGTAATGCATCATCATAATGAGCTCAGTGTGACTAAGGCGTTAGTCACGGGATCATGCATTGCGGTACGAGTAAAGAGACTTGCCGGTAACGAGATCGAACAAGGTATTGGGATACCGACGATCGAATCTCGGGCAAGTAACATACCGATTGACAAAGGGAATTGTATACGGGATTGATTGAATCCTCGACACCGTGGTTCATTCGATGAGATCATCGTGGAACATGTGGGAGCCAACATGGGTATCCAGATCCCGCTGTTGGTTATTGACCGGAGAGGCGTCTCGGTCATGTCTGCATGTCTCCCGAACCCGTAGGGTCTACACACTTAAGGTTCGGTGACGCTAGGGTTGTAGAGATATATGTATGCGGAAACCCGAAAGTTGTTCGGAGTCCTGGATGAGACCCCGGACGTCACGAGAGGTTCCGGAATGGTCCGGAGGTGAAGAATTATATATGGGAAGTCAAGTTTCGGCCAACGGGAAAGTTTCGGGGGTTACCGGTATTGTACCGGGACCACCGGAAGGGTCCCGGGGGTCCACCGGGTGGGGCCACCTATCCCGGAGGGCCCCGTGGGCTGAAAGTGGAAGGGAACCAGCCCTTAGTGGGCTGGGGCGCCCCCCTTGGGCCTCCCCCCATGCGCCTAGGGTTGGGAATCCTAGGGGGGGAGCTTCCCCCTTGCCTTGGGGGGCAAGGCAACCCCTTCCCCCCTTTGGCCGCCGCCCCCCCTTGGAGATCCCATCTCCCTGGGACGGCGCCCCCCCAGGGGGCCTATATAAAGGGGGGGGAGGGAGGGCATCAACACACAGCCTTGGGCGCCTCCGTCCTCCCCTGCAACACCTCTCTCTCTCTCTCTCTCGCAGAAGCTCGGCGAAGCCTTGCCGGAGAACCGCTACATCCACCACCACGCCGTCGTGCTGCTGGATCTCCATCAACCTCTCATTCCCCCTTGCTGGATCAAGAAGGAGGAGACGTCGCTGCACCGTACGTGTGTTGAACGCGGAGGTGCCGTCCGATCGGCACTCGGTCATCGGTGATTTGGATCACGGCGAGTACGACTCCGTCATCCACGTTCATTGGAACGCTTCCGCCGCGATCTACAAGGGTATGTAGATGCACTCCTTTCCCCTCGTTGCTAGTATACTCCATAGATGCATCTTGGTGAGCGTAGGAAAATTTTAAAATTATGCTACGATTCCCAACACCCCACGCCTATCGCTCGCCGCCACGTGTCCCTGCACCGCCGCCACCCGCCGCCGGCCCGCGAGCCCACGACGGGCCTGCCGAGCCCGGCTCCGCCACCCGCGCGCCTCCCTCACCGCTCCTCCACACGGGCAGGGCGCCGCCCCCACGCCAAGCTCTAGCGACCCCGCCGCCCATCGCCGCCTCGCTCCGGTCGTCGCCGGCCACCACCGCCTCACCCCGACACCGCCTGACCTCCGCGCGCCGCCTCCTCTCCCTGGCCGCCGCGCCCGGTGCTGGACGGATCCGCCCCGGCGGACCCCGGATCCGGCAACCCTAGCTCCAGCCACCGTGAGGACTCCTCGGCCACTCCTCCGACGAACCTCGTCGTCCGCGCCGACGAACCCTAGATCTGGAAACGAGGTTGACTTCCCCCCCCCCCTCGTTTTTCTGCCAAGTCCCGAATTGCTCATATTATGTGGCTCTATTCATCGCATCATATCTCCTTGCATACCGCTCTGTTTCATGCGCATGATATATTGAAATGTTCATCACGAGATGCTCTTCATTTTGTTCCATTGTGCCATGCTCGTTTGAGTTCATCTGGGTGCTCAAATCTCTTATGCAAGAGTGCTAGATGATGTTTACTGATGTTACTTATCAGAACTTGATGTTTTGTCATTTTTGCTGCATTTGATGTGTGCATCTTTTGGGCATGAGCTCTACATGTGTTTTGATCTATGCCATGCCATCCTTACAGGGGTGTATGCCATGTATTTTTGTGATCTACATGGTGACTAGCACAAGCATGCAAACAAGGCTTCGTGAGGTTTCTGTTTTCAGGGACTTAGGATTTTGCTAAGTCTTTTCCTGCTGTTATTTTGATGCCATGTATCCATGTGGCTACAGTGAGATCCATGCTTCTTTTGAGTATGTTCAGTAAGAATGTTTTGGACATATAGTTGTGCTATATCCATCCATGCCCCTGTTTGCAATTATGGAGTGCCCTAGCATGTCTCAGTCTTGCTCTACTTTTGCTACAAAATGTTCCTGGCAGAATGTTAACTTGCTATTCAATTTTGCCAAGGTTGTTGTAGTTGATCCGTACATGCTATGAACTTGCTTTCGCCATGGATAGGTTCATGAAAATGTCTTCCTGCTGTTGGTATGCTTGTTTTGTCATGCATTGCCTTGTGATGAGTGAATCGAGCTCACAAAGATGCCTTCATAATTCTGTTAATGCCATGCTCTGTTTTCTGTGAAGCTGATTTCTTTTGCACTTTTTCCATGCTTGTTTGAACCTGTTATTTTGTGATCTAGCCGTAGCTCAGTGTTCATTTTTTTCAAGCATCTTGAGTGCATCACTTTCATATGCTTTGTTGTTATGTTGGAGTGCAGTAGCTTAGCTGCTTGTTGCATACTAAGTGGCATCATGCTGTTAATCGCAGAATTGTGCCATTCTTCTTTTGCTTGCCATTTGCAAACCGTGCATCCGTTTCCGGTGATCTTTATATCGATTTCGACCGAAATCATCTCATCTTTCCATCGGCATACTTAGTTTGCCAAGTTGACACCTTGTTCATATTTTCCCTTCCGGAGCACGCATATTGCATTGTATATCACATCTCGCATATCATGCCATGTATTGCATCATGTTGCTTGTGCTTTTCCCGTGATTGATTGCTGGTCCTTTGCTTGTGTTCTTGCTTTGGGTAGAGCCGGGAGACGAGAACGCTTACGAGGTACTTGTTGAGAACGCTTACGAGGATCAAGCTTTCGACAACTCTGAGAACCTTGAAGGCAAGATGACCATACCCTCGAAATCACTTCTATCTTTGCTTTGCTAGTTGTGCGCTCTATCGCTTTGATGCGCTACCTACAACTTGCTATATCATGCCTCCCATATTGCCATGTCAAGCCTCTAACCATCCTTTCCTAACAAACCGTTGTTTGGCTAAGTTACCGCTTTTGCTCAGCCCTTCTTATAGCGTTGCTAGTTGCAGGTGAAGTTGAAGTTGGTTCCATGTTGGAACATGGATATTTTGGCATATCACAATATCTCTTATTTAATTAATGCATCTATATATTTAGTAAAGGGTGGAAGGCTCGGCCTTATGCCTGGTGTTTTGTTCCACTCTTGCCGCCCTAGTTTCCGTCATACCGGTATTATGTTCCTTGATTTTGCGTTCCTTACGCGGTTGGGTGATTTATGGGACCCCCTTGACAGTTCGCCTTGAATAAAACCCCTCCAGCAAGGCCCAACCTTGGTATTACATTTGCCTACCTAAGCCTTTTTCCCTTGGGTTTTCGCGAGCCCGAGGGTCACCTTTATTTAATCCCTCAGGCCAGTGCTCCTTCGAGTGCTGGTCCAAACTGGGCGATGTCCGGCGCCCCCTGAGCAACTAGGGTCTATGCCAACCCGACGTCTTGCCCATCCGGCGTGCCCTGAGAATGAGATATGTGTAGCTCCTATCGGGAGTTGTCGGCACATTCGGGCGGCTTTGCTGGTCTTGTTTTACCATTGTCAAAATGTCTTGTTAACCGGGATTCTGAGACTGATCGGGTCTTCCCGGGAGAAGGAATATCCTTCGTTGACCGTGAGAGCTTATAATGGGCTAAGTTGGGACACCCCTGCAGGGTATTATCTTCCGAAAAGCCGTGCCCGCGGTTATGTGGCAGATGGGGATTTGTTAATGTCCGGTTGTAGAGAACTTGACACTTGACTTAATTAAAATACATCAACCGTGTGTGTAGCCGTGATGGTCTCTTTTCGGCGGAGTCCGGGAAGTGAACACGGTTTGGGTTATGTATGAACGTAAGTAGTTTCAGGATCACTTCTTGATCACTTCTAGCTTCTCGACCGATGCGTTGCCTCTCTTCTCGCTCTCATTTGCGTATGTTAGCCACCATATATGCTTAGTGCTTGCTGCAGCTCCACCTCATTACCCCATCCTTTCCTATAAGCTTAAATAGTCTTGATCTCGCGGGTGTGAGATTGCTGAGTCCTCGTGACTCACAGATTCTACCAAAATAGTTGCAGGTGCCGACGATACCAGTGCAGGCGACGCAACCGAGCTCAAGTGGGAGTTCGACGAGGAACGTGGTCGTTACTTTGTTTCGTTTCCTGATGATCAGTAGTGGAGCCCAGTTGGGACGATCGGGGATCTAGCATTTGGGGTTATCTTCTTTTCATTTGGATTTGACCGTAGTCGGTCTATGTGTGGATTTTGGATGAGGTATGAATTAATTTATGTATTGTGTGAAGTGGCGATTGTAAGCCAACTCCCTTTATCCCATTCCTGTTCATTACATGGGATTGTGTGAAGATGACCCTTCTTGCGACAATACCTACAATGCGGTTATGCCTCTAAGTCGTGCCTCGACACGTGGGAGATATAGCCGCATCGTGGGCGTTACAAGTTGGTAATCAGAGCCATCCTCGACTTAGGAGCCCCCTGCTTGATCGAATCGCTGGCGTTGTTGAGTCTAGAACAAAAATGTTTTGAGTCTTAGGATTATATATATATATATATCGGAGAGTAGGATTCTTTTTACTCCTCAGTCCCTTCGTCGCTCTGGTGAGGTCTCCTGACGTAGAAGTTTTGACTCTTCTCACCTCAAATTTCACTAAAAAAATTTAGGATCACGCGGGTATCTTGGAATCGTTCCGATGGTTTTGTGACGAGAACATTGTTCCTGGTGCCTACTGACATTTAGGGGCTGTGGCAGTGTCCCGGGGAGTTGAGCTCCGAGGTGTTGTCGTCACAATTTTATCGTTGCAGTTCTGGAATACCTGAGTTTCGCCGACATCGAAAATCTCTTTTATGCAGTTGTTGGTGAGATCACCTCGACGCCACCCAGTACTGGGGCGGGAGTTCGGGAGTATTGCCATAACTCGTATAACGGATGCTTTTTGAAGGTTGAGGTAAACGATTTCCGAAGATTTCTTGGTTATGTGTTGACGGATGGATACAGCTGGATCTAGGGATTGTTAGTTTGGGTGATATATTTTGTGTCCCCTGTATCCCCAACACCAGATTGCATAACCAGAAAGTTTCGGGAGTTTATAGGTGGGATTCAAGTAGCTCTTAGCATTTCTTCCGCAGATATTTGGTTTGTGTTTGGGTAATCCTTACCACTTATTTGTTCCAGTTGCACCTTGTTATTTCATTCATCAATCTCTTATCATGTGGCTTCTCTCCTTAATGGACGTGTGATGTTAGCTTTGGAATTCATTCGTTCGTCCTCGTTCGAATGTTTATTGTGAAGACTATATGTTGGAATTTCTATCCGTTGATTCAACTTGTCTATCTGTCTATCAAGATGCTAACGGATGTCACCCTCTTCAGGATGGCTCTGCCAACGCGTCAGAATCCGGAACGCAATGATGGGAGTCAGGCGAACCCTCCGCCACCACCTTCGCCTCCGGAGGCATGGCAAGCTATCATGGCAGCCACCAACGCCAATGCTCAGATGATTTTGCAACTCTTGCAAGAGCGCACCCAAGGGCAAGGCAACCAAGGAAATCAAGGCCAAGGCAACAATCAGCCTCACTTCGCTACCCTCAACCAGTTCCAAGCAAATTAGCCGAAGTCTTTCAGCTACTGTGCTGAGGCCACAGACGCCGATGATTGGCTCGTGGACATCAACAAGCATTTTGAATGTAGCAATGTCAGGCCTGAGGACTTTGTCAAGTTTGCTTCTTTTCAACTCAAGGATCAAGCTGCCGAGTGGTATCAACAATACAAAGATTCCAGAGGAGGTCGTGTGATTACCTGGGATGATTTCTGCCGAGACTTCAAAGCTCACCACATTCCACAAAGTGTTGTTGAGAGCAAGCGTGAGGAGTTCCGCAATCTCAAGCAAGGCAGCATGTCCGTGTATCAATACAATACCCAGTTTCAGAAACTCGCTCGCTGCGCTAAGCAAGACGTTCCTGATGAAAAGAGTATGATCTATCAATTCAGAGGTGGCCTTAGAGAAGATCTACAATTACCTCTCGTGCTTTTTGAGCCGACCAAGTATGATGATTTCTACAACATGGCACTGAAGCAAGAAGCTGCTCAGCTCAAGTGTGAGGCTTCTAAGAACAGAGTCAGGGATGCAGTTCAGTCTTCTTCTTCCTCACTAGTGGCTGCTAAGCAACAGAAGTTCTGGTTGCCTCCTCCTCCTCCGTTTCGTCAGCCTTTCCAGCAGAAGAACAAAGGTGGCCATGGATCTTCCCACCCACCCAACCCTGGCTATCAGAACAAGTCTCAGAATCAAGCTCCAAGGTCTAATGCTCCTTATCATCGTCCGCTCTCAGAGGTGACATGCAACAAATGTCAGCAGAAAGGTCACTATGCGAACAAGTGCTTCAACCAAAGGCGCCTGCCGCCTCCTCCTCCTGCTCATTCAGCAAGCAATGCAGTGGTCAAGCATAATCCCAAGTCTGCAAAGGTGAACATGATGAATGCAGCTCAAGCGGAGGAATCTACTGACGTGATAATGGGTAATCTCTCAGTTAATGATATTCCTGCAAAAGTTTTATTTGATACTGGTGCATCTATTTCTTTCATATCAAGACCTTTTGCATCGATTGTCAGGACCCCGATTCTAAGTCACACCGATCTAGCCTGTAACACCTCATATTACTTTGCGGCCTCACGCACGGTACTCCCACGGGTGTCGCCTTACCATGGCCCGGGACCGTTTGCGCCTTTTGGCTCACGTATATGACAATGTTGCTAGCATCCATATGACAGAGAACCCGGGCCGACATGGCTAGTCGTGAACCCAAAGCGGCACTAACGTATGGGGACGGGCATACATGAATCAACATCGAACGTGTCGGTCAGCAGCGTGTGAATCCGGGCTGTAGCACTGGGCTAACAGGACTCCGGGAACCCGGGCTGTAGCAGGCTAGGCAGGACTCCGGATGTCACCGCGTGACATTTCCCCGAAGGGACAGACACAGGAACGATGTGAAACACATGCCGGCCAGTCAAGTGTCCAGAGCAGTAGTGCTGGGCTAGCAGGACTCCGGTGAACCGGGCTGTAGCGGACTACTATGGCTCAAGGAGGCACTAGACTACATTTCCCCACAAGAGAGGCTGCCAAGGATAAACAACTAGATTGTCGGATCCCACACATACCAAGCATTTCAATCATACACACAATATGCTCGATATGTGTAAATACAACATGGCATCACAACAAAACTCTACAACTCAAGTACTTTATTTAAAGGGCTCCGGAGAGCCTTACATAGCATATTCATACAGATAGGGGTCACATGACCCGACACTCAAGTCATACAATCATACAAGCACATGCGGAAGCAAACTTGTCTGGGTACAGACACTAGAAAGAAAGAAGGCTTGACGAAGCCTGTCTATCTACGTAGGCCCTTCACAAGCTTAGACCACCACCTGGGTGGCAAGTCACTCGTCGTCGTCGAGTTCTACATAGAACCCATCGGAAGGGGCGGTGTTGTCGTCTGAAAACAGTAATTGAAGCAACATGAGTACAAAGGTACTCAGCAAGTCTTACAACAGATCCTACTATACATGTTCATTCTCAAGAAGGTAGTGGGGTTATTGCAGCAAGCCAGCTTTGACTCTTGGCTAAGCTATCCTACGAGACACCACTTGTAAAATAGTTTTCACACATGAGTCCACTAATCACCATCTCAATACTCCACCGTGGACACTCCCTCGTCATCCCACGAGAGAGCCATCCGCGGTACTCACACTTATCTTGAGGCTTTTAGTAGTATCCATTTACTTGTCTATGAACTGCATAAGCGACCAAGTAGTCCTTTACCGCGGACGCGGCTATTCGAATAGTTTTATACCCTGCAGGGGTGTACTCCGTCACACACGCTCTCACCACTTATCGTCGCTACACGACGTGTACTCGGCAACCTTCAAGCGGAAGCCCAACGTGGGTGTCGGCCACAGCCTACCTAAACACTCGAGTCTCTAGTCCAGGTTTATCGCCTATTCAGGTTCCATCCGCAGGGACTCCGGCCGAGGTTTCCACATACGGCCCCAAACGATGTGTGCAGGGTTCCCGGGACACCAAACGGGCGACTCGGTACACCGTGCCACGAGCCTACCGCATCATAGCCCACCCCGCAGTCAGCGCTGTCCACGGCCTCCAGCTTACTACAAACACCAGAAACTACGTGCAACTCCTGGACAGAGGACAAGGGTGATTAAGAAGCCGAGGGGGTCCATTGGTTTCGGGCCCAATGCGTGGTAGTAGCTGAATCTTAAATCACGCATACAGATCTTAGTTCTTAGGGACGGTCTCAATGAAACAACCCACCATGTACTCCTACATGGCCTCTCATCGATACCTTTACCAAAACATATTCAACACCTCACTCTCATTACCGACACACGCTTTCACTCTAGTTCATCACCCTGATGAGCCAGACCTGACACGGCTCTAAGCGTAGCAAGCATAGCATTGTAGGAACACAACATGGCTCAATCAACTCCTACACATGCTAGTGGGTTTCATCTAGTTACTGTGGCAATGACAGGTCATGCACAGGAAAGTGGGTTCAACTACCGCAACACACAGCAGTTTGAATCGCGTTGTCTTAATGCAGTAAATGAGAGCAGAAGCGAGAAGATGGGTTTGTATCGAAATGATCAATAGGTTGCTTGCCTGACGGAGTGGTGGTGGAATACTGCCCTTCAGTTGGATACTCGTGAATATCCTCGGAGGCAGAACCTACCACGAAGAACACATCGAAGCACAATCAACACCAAGCAAAGTGCAACAATATGATGCATGCATGAGACATGGCAAAATGAATGTATTGGGCTAATGCAACTAAGACCAGATGGGTTTGGACTATTTTGAATCAAAGATTCAAATTCCAAGTTCATAAATGGCCCTTATTAGTGCTTTATCTTGTTCTGCAATAAACAGCAGGTTAATTTGCTTAGACATGCATGAAACCAGTACAGATGGATAGAATGGATTTTTCTGATCATTTTTCATATATAAATCTTTCCATTCTGAGCTATAGATTATTTTCTATGATTTTTTGAAGTTTGTGATATTTTCTGGAGTTTCCTGTATAGAAATAATTTCAGTAATTAAATTACTTATTGCATCAGCAGTGTGTCATGATGACGTCAGCGGTCAACGGGGCGGTCCAGGTCAAACCTGACGTGTGGGACCCGTCTGTTAGTGTCACAGGGCTAATCCTATTTTAGTTAACCTAAACTAGGAAATTAACAGGGGCTGGCCCCACATGTCAACGACCCAGGGGAGGTCAAACCCCTCGTCAACAGGCCTAACACGCTGGCGGTTAGCCACCGGCGAGGTCAGCGGCGCTCCTGTGCCTCGGGTTTGCTCTACGGGGCACTGTTCGAGGCGCCGTTGGGCTCTACGGTTAGCTGACGCAACGGCGCGTCCGTTGGTCGCCGTGGTTGGGCCTGGGGTGGCCGCAGTCGACGGCGGCGAGCTCTTTTGCGGCCGCCGGAGTTCGGGTGCCGACGAAAATGACGACACGGTGCACGGGACGATCAATGGTTAGTCTCTACGGGTGCTGCATGTGCTCACGAAGATGACAGACATATGCACTGGACCATTTGGTCACCGGGGCCTCGTCGGCGACGAGCTCGTGCGGCGGCGTGTGCGGTGCTGCTGGTTACGGTCGAAGCAAAGGGCGGAAGCAAGAATGAGAGGAAGGGGAAGGGGCAGAAGCTCACGGTAAAGGCGATGAACTAGGCGGCGCTGTCGGGGATGAACTGCTGCGGTGGTGACGGCGAAGGGGATCTCCGGCGGTGGGCGGTGAAGGCGAGGTCGGAGCAGTGGCTTCGGGGCAAGCGAGCGCTCGGGGCTCGACCTGCTCGAAGGAGAAGGCGACGGCGGAGCTGCTGGACACGGTCAGGTAAAGCAGAGACGGCGGTGGCTACGGCTATGTCGGCGAGGTGGCAGCGGCTGCATCGGCCATGGTGGACAGAGGCGAGGGAGAGGTGCAGGGGAGGAACGGAGGTGTCCAGGGGCTCGGGGGCGCGACGTGGGGGTCGTCCAGCTCGTCCACGGGCGAAGTGGCAAGCAGGTGGCGCCGTGGCGAGCTCGCGCACGCTGGCGTCACCTCTCTGCCTGCTCTGGCGGGAGGAAGCAGCTGACTGGCCATGGGCCAGCATAGTGCTGGGCCGCCAGGTGGGCTGCCAGGTAAGTTTCTCCCTCTACTTTCTGTTTTTCTTTTTATTTGTTTCTGTTCTGTGTTTTGAAATAGTAGAAATACTATTCCATTTAGGAAAAACCTGGAAATATTCAGAGGCACATTTGAAAATATTCTCAACAGCCTAAAAATACCTTCAAGATAATTTGGGAATTTTAAAATATTTATAGGATTTAAATTGCCCAAATGCAAATACTTATGGCTTGGTGCAAAAATCCAGAATAGCCTCCAAAAATATAAAACCATTTTTGGCAGAGGGTTTAGCCAGGACCAAAGATGGTGAACATTTATGGAGGGCATTTCAGGTTCATTGAAAAGGATTTTAGTAAACCCTAGTTGTGTTCAGGGGGGTGCTGGGGGTTTCTGTCATCCCCATTTCAACTTTCTGGAAAAAGTAAACATGATGCAACACTCTAATGCATGAACTAGCTAGGATGTGACAACTCACCCCCACTCAAAAGAATCTCGTCCCGAGATTTAGGATCCGTTGGGAAGAAGGTGGGGTACTCAAGTCGAAGACGATCCTCCCTTTCCCAAGTAGCTTCTTTCTCGGAATGGTGTGACCATTGAACCTTGAGAAACTTGATGTTTTGGCGTCGAGTGGTACGCTCGGCTTAATCAAGGATTCAAACGAGATATTCCCGATATGTGAGATTATCTTGGAGATCAAGCGTTTCGTGGTCCACTCACGGGTAGGATCCGAGAAGCAACGCCTGAGTTGAGAAACGTGGAAGACGTCATGAAACTTGGAAAGATGCGGAGGTAGTTCCAATTGGTAGGCAACTTCTCCTCGCTTGGCAAGAATGCGAAAGGGTCCAATGTAACGAGGAGCCAATTTGCCTTTGATACCGAATCGATGGGTTCCCTTTAAAGGAGTAACCCGAAGGTAAGCCTTCTCGTCAACCTCAAAAGTCATAGCCTTATGTTTGCGGTCATAATGGCTCTTTTGGCGAGATTGGGCTGATTTCAATTTCTCACGAATAACGCAAACCTGCTCTTCTGCTTCCTGAATCATATCCGGGCCAAAGAGTTGTCTTTCCCCGATTTGTGACCAGTTAAGAGGCGTTCGACATTTCTGCTTCCACGCATTTCTCCCAATCCATGCCGAAAGAGATGACAGAAGCTCGGAGCATATCCTCCAGAATTTGATTAACTCGTTCTACCTGACCACTTGATTGAGGGTGGAAGGCGGTGCTAAAGGAGAGACGAGTTCCCATAGCATTTTGGAAACTTTCCCAAAATCGAGAGGTGAAGAGACTTCCACGGTCTAAATTAATTTCCAATGGAACACCATGAAGAGATACTATTCGAGAGATGTACAAGTCAGCTAGCTGGCTCGCGGTTATACTCTCACGAACAGGTAGGAAGTGGGCTACTTTGGAAAGACGATCGACAACAACGAAGATAGCATTATTCCCTCTCTTGGTCCTGGGAAACCCGGTAATGAAATCCATACCGACTTTATCCCATTTCCACTCGGGAATAGCCAAAGGTTGAAGGGTGCCAGCAGGCCATTGATGCTCTGCTTTAACACGATGACAGACGTCACAATTAGCAATGTATTGAGCAATTTCTCTCTTCATCCTAGTCCACCAAAACCTCTGGCGTAGGTCTTGATACATTTTAGTACTACCGGGATGAATGGTGAGAGGAGATTCATGAGCTTCCTTAAGGATCAAATGCCTCAGGTTGCGTACCTTGGGAATCACTAGACGGTCTCCAAAGAACACAACACCTTGGTCATCAACGGAGAAACAATCCGCAACTCCTTTCTTGATGTTTCTCTTAATACGGGAGATTCCCGGATCTACCTTCTGAGCTTTGATGATCTAATCCGTAAGGGTAGGTTTCGCCACCAGGGTGGATAGAAACCCTCGAGGAATAATGTGAAGGTTAAGCTTACGAAATTCCTCGTGGAGAAGTGGTTGACTTTGTTGTAACATCAAGTTGTTACAATAAGATTTACGACTTAGCACATCAGCCATGACGTTGGCTTTGCCCGGGGTGTAATTTATTCCTAAGTCGTAATCTGTGATCAACTTGACCCAACGTCTTTGCCTGAGATTCAAATCCGGTTGGGTGAAGATGTATTTCAGACTTTGGTGATCGGTGAAAATCTCGCAATGGTTACCGAGAAGGTAATGTCGCCATGTTTTGAGTGCATGGACTACGGCTGCAAGCTCTAGATCATGTGTGGGATAATTATCCTCATGTGGACGCAATTGTCGGGAAGCGTAGGCAATCACATGACGATCTTGCATGAGTACGCAACCTAGTCCTTGTCGTGAGGCATCGCAATAAATAACAAAGTCCTTAGAAAAATCTGGTGGTATGAGTACAGGAGCAGATGTCAGGTGTCTTTTCAGTTCCTGAAAGCTGTACTCGCACTGTGGTGTCCACTCGAACTTTTTATCTTTCTTGAGGAGTTCAGTTAGAGGTTTAGCAACCTTGGAGAAATTCTCGACGAAGCGGCGACAGTAGCTCGCTAAGCCAAGGAAACTCCGAACTTGCTTGACCGATTCAGGTGGAGTCCAGTCAAGGACGGCTTGAACTCGCTCGGGATTGACAACAATACCCTTACCAGAGATTACATGGCCTAGGTAGGTCACTTCTGGCAAGCAGAATTCACACATAGAGAATTTAGCATAAAGGCGATGCTCTCGAAGTTTCGTCAATACTAGTCTTAGATGCTCGGCATGTTCTTCCTCATTCTTGGAGTAGATGAGTATATCATCGAGGTATACCACGACGAATTTATCCAAATACTCCATGAAGATCGAGTTCATTAATCGAGAGAAGGTGGCTGGAGCATTGGTTAAACCGAAAGACATGACGGTGTACTCGTATTGGCCATATCGAGTAACAAAGGCCGTTTTAGGAATGTCCCCGTTCTTGATTTTGATTTGATGGTAGCCCAACCTCAAATCCATTTTAGAGAAGACTGAGGATCCAGCGAGCTGATCATACAGGTCGTTGATCCTGGGGAGCGGATACTTGTTCTTGATAGTGACTAGGTTGACAGGTCGGTAATCTACAACCATCCGATCCGTACCATCCTTCTTCTTGACGAAGAGGACGGGGCAAGCCCACGGAGAAGAACTAGGACGGATGAAACCCTTCTTCAAGGACTCATCGAGTTGTTTCGTAAGCTCGGCTAGCTCTAGGGGTGCCATCTTATAGGGTCTTCTAGAGATTGGAACGGTTCCTGGAACAAGGTCTATCACAAACTCGACATCCCTGTCAGGTGGAATACCTGGCAGTTCTTCTGGAAAGACATCCGGAAAGTCACGGACTACCGGAACATCTTCAAGGTCTAGTAGAGGGTTGGCATTTAATGAGTAAAGCTGACGCTTAGACACTCGGGTCAAAACATTGACTGTCTTGCCCGACGGATGGGTGAGTTGAACAGTTCTAGTAGAGCAATCAATCTTAGCATAATGGGCTGACATCCAGTCCATACCCAAGATGATATTTATGTCCGAAGACTTGAGAGCTATTAGTGATGCAAGGAAGACCAATCTGTCGACAAGAATTTCATTTCCATGGCTTATCCTAGAGGTTTGCCACTTAGAACCAGGGGTTTGAATTACCATGGAGGTGGGCATGTCACAAAATGTGGTGTTGTGCAATCGAGCATAGCTCTCAGAGATAAATGAATGAGATGCTCCAGTATCGAAAAGAACAGTTGCCGGATGGCAATTAACAAGGAGCGTACCAAGGACGACGTTGGGATCCTCATGAGTTTCTTCAGCTGAAACGTAGTTGACATGGCCACGTGCAGTGGTGGCTGGCTTGGCGTAGTAAGTCTTTCCTGCTGGCTTACCACGGCCAATGGACTATCCAGGTTGATTGGGGTTGTTTCGGGGGAATCGCGCAAATAGTGACCCGTTTCTCCACACTTGAAGCATGTCACAACATTGGGGCGTGGAGCAGCATTAGCAGCGGGGCCACCATAGACCTTGGGCGGTGCATACTGCTGGTTGGGGCGAGGCGCCTCAAAGGATGGCCTCGGAGTGAACCTAGGTGGCAGAGCAGTGTTTGGAATCCAGACCCGGCGCTTCTGAGATCCGGAGTCGGATGAGGAACCAAAATCGCGGGAGTGCTTGCGTGTAGCATCATAGTCAGTCTGACTTGTCTCAGCACTGATGGCCTTATTGACCAATTTCGGGAAAGAGGTGCACCCGTGTAGACGAAGATCACGGCGAAGCTCGGGGCTAAGTCCCTTGCGGAACCTTGCCTGCTTCTTGGCGTCGGTGGATACCTCTTCAGGAGCATAGCGTGCTAGATTTCCAAACTCACGGCTGTATGCATCCACAGTCAGTCTGCCTTGGGTGAAGTTGCAGAATTCTTCCCGCTTACGATCTATGAGACCCTCCGGAATGTGATGCTCACGGAAAGCCTCACTGAATTCAGCCCAGGTAGTGATTTGGCCGGCTAGGCGCATAGCCTCAAAGTTTTCCCACCAAAGACTAGCAGGGCCTTCGAGGTGATAGGCAGCGTAGGTAACCTTATCAGCTTCGGCTACGTTGGCAGAACGTAGCTTATGGGTGATGCTGCGAAGCCAATCATCCGCATCGAGGGGCTCGACGGAATGGTTAAACTTCGGTGGGTACCACTTGATAAAGTCATTGATGGACACCAAGTCGTTCCTCTGATGACGTGCAGTATTCTGCTCAATTCGCTCTAGCAAGCGGTTAGTCTCACGCTTGTTTCTTTCTGCCTCCAGCATGACTTCGGCCAGAGAAGGCGGTTGAGGCAGATTCTCCCCCCTAGCTGCATTGGCTTCACCCTGCGCCTGGACAGCAGGGTTGTTGCGGGTGTTAACCATCCTAGGAGAAACAAGACAACGGTTTAGACAAGGATGGCTAAATCTTGGCAAGGAAATGCGGTATGTAATGGATAACACGGAATGCAGAGATGATCATCAGTATGACATGGTAATATAGCAACTGGCATACTTATACCAATGGTCATACACACCATACATAGTTTAGTACAAGTCCATGCTAGAGTACAACTACGATGAAAGACGATACATCTCATCAGAGGCATTCCAAGCTCATATACATTATTTTTCTACACCTCCGGAACGTGATACACACCAAGTCGTATCCCACAAGACACGCAGGACTGTGGGGAATACAACTGTTACAATACTAGTGAAACTACTACCAACTCAGACGTCTCTGTAGTAATCTTCATAGAAGTCACCACCATGTCCTGGGAGCTGAACATGATCATCTGGAAACAGTCGGTCCTGTGGAGCTTGCGGTCCATAAGGACTCGGGTGTGGCCTTGGTCCAACAAACGGTGGCAGACGGGGTCCACGAGGAGGGGTGATGCCTCCTACATCACGCCATTCCATACAATCTTGCAGTCCAGACCGCACGGGGTACAAGTCCCTCATGTCCATATACCCAGCCTGCACGGCAGGTGCAAACCGTGTCAGAGTGGCCCAGTGATCAGAACGAGCATTAAAGAGCTCCATTCGTAGGGCACGATTCTCACGGTCCTTGTCCTCAAGCATCTCGGTGGTGGTGCGGAGTAGTGAATCCTCATGGGTAGGATCACAGTAAGTAGCCTTATAGTACCCTTGTGCCCCAGGGAGTGATGCTGGCATATAGCGGAAGTCAGTATTCTGAAGCAAGGCAGTTCTGGCTCGTATGATAGTCATCATCGAGTAAGCTGCGTCCTGCACGGACATCTAGATGGTAACCCCAAGTCCATAATAGCAATGGAGGGGTTCAGTGGATCTAGGATAGGAAGGGTAAATCCTGACTATGCAAAGATATTGACTTTGATTAAAGTCTCGAAACTGCTCCTCGACGGTATACTCAGGATACCATCGATAGCCTGTCTCAACCATCACTCGGACCAGCATGGCCGTGACCAGGTACATCGAGGCACCAGGTCAGACGAACCACTTGATTCTGGGAACGGGTGGCCATCTGAAAGCACGAAATAATGCAAAGGCATTAGAATTTCTAGGAGAATTCGGACAGCATAATGGCTGTAAATGCTCGGAAAAAGATTTGAGACATTCGCAACAGTTTGCAATACCACTCAACAACATCATATCAAGGTTCTGGTTCAACCGACAACATACTAAAGGTAGTAGAAACTAAACTGAAGCATGGAACCAACAATCCTATAAGTTACTACGGATTAGTAACACGTGAACCTGATAGAGAGAAGAGAGCCTAGTCCTTAACCCACGTAGAATGAGAAGAGAATAACTCAGATCAGAGGGCATAAGGTAAAGGAGTAAAAGCACCTTACGTTCCCTCCCACAATCAATCCCCCTACATATAACTAAAGCATTTCTAGACTCGACATCGACCAGTTTGGCTTAACGCACCTACAGGCAGTCCGGCTCTGATGCCAACGCTGTCAGGACCCCGATTCTAAGTCACACCGATCTAGCCTGTAACACCTCATATTACATTGCGGCCTCACGCACGGTACTCCCACGGGTGTCGCCTTACCATGGCCAGGGACCGTTTGCGCTTTTTGGCTCACGTATATGACAATGTCGCTAGCATCCATATGACAGAGAACCCGGGCCGACATGGCTAGTCGTGAACCCAAAGCGGCACTAACGTATGGGGACGGGCATACATGAATCAACATCGAACGTGTCAGTCAGCAGCGTGTGAATCCGGGCTGTAGCACTGGGCTAACAGGACTCCGGGAACCCTGGCTGTAGCAGGCTAGGCAGGACTCCGGATGTCACCGCGTGACATTTCCCCGAAGGGACAGACACAGGAACGATGTGAAACACATGCCGGCCAGTCAAGTGTCCAGAGCTGTAGTGCTGGGCTAGCAGGACTCCGGTGAACCGGGCTGTAGCGGACTACTATGGCTCAAGGAGGCACTAGACTACATTTCCCCATAAGAGAGGCTGCCAAGGATAAACAACTAGATTGTCGGATCCCACACATACCAAGCATTTCAATCATACACACAATATGCTCGATATGTGTAAATACAACATGGCATCACAACAAAACTCTACAACTCAAGTAATTTATTTAAAGGGCTCCGGAGAGCCTTACATAGCATATTCATACAGATAGGGGTCACATGACCCGACACTCAAGTCATACAATCATACAAGCACATGCGGAAGCAAACTTGTCTGTGTACAGACACTAGAAAGAAAGAAGGCTTGACGAAGCCTGTCTATCTACGTAGGCCCTTCACAAACTTAGACCACCACCTGGGTGGCAAGTCACTCGTCGTCGTCGAGTTCTACATAGAACCCATCGGAAGGGGTGGTGTTGTCGTCTGAAAACAGTAATTGAAGCAACATGAGTACAAAGGTACTCAGCAAGTCTTACAACAGATCCTACTATACATGTTCGTTCTCAAGAAGGTAGTGGGGTCCTGACATCGATGAACAATTTGCATACTGTCGATCTGCCTAAGCCGATAGCGGTTTCCTCTCCGGGCTTGTTCATGAATACCAAAATGATGGCTCCGGATGTTTCTATCAAGATGGGCAACTATAAATTTTTATCTTCTCCAATGGTTCTTGGCGACTCTGATATTGATCTAATTCTCGGGATGGACTGGCTTTCTAAGCACAAGGCTCAACTTGATTGTGCTGCCAGGGAAATTCAATTGACACACTCTTCTGAGGATGTTATCATCTATGCCGCTCGTGATGAAACCATTCGGTTGTTTCCTCTCAATGAGAAGGGCGAGTTGGATGCTATTTCTCAGATTCCAGTCGTTTGTGAGTACCAAGATGTCTTTCCAGAAGAGCTTCCGGGTATGCCTCCTCACCGGCCAGTCGAATTCGTTATCGATCTTGAGCCTGGCACTGAACCCGTTTGCAAGCGTCCTTACAAGCTTGGACCCAAGGAGCTGAAAGAATTGAAGAAACAACTCGATGAACAAGAGCGTCTGGGTTTGATCAGACCGAGTTCATCTCCATGGGGTTGTGGAGTTCTTTTTGTCCAGAAGAAGGATGGAACGGACCGACTTTGTGTCGACTACCGTCCATTGAACAAGAAGACAATCAAGAACAAGTATCCACTTCCCAACATCAATGAGCTATTCGAGCAACTTAAAGGTGCAAAGGTGTTCTCCAAGCTTGACCTTCGTATGGGTTATCATCAGATTCGCATTCGTGAAGAAGATATTCCCAAGACAGCAGTCAGAACAAGTTTTGGTTCTTATGAATATACTGCCATGTCTTTCGGCCTTGTCAATGCTCCTCCAACATTCTCTCGAATGATGAACTTCATCTTCAACCCCTATACCAATGAATTCGTCCTGGTGTATCTCGATGATATCTTGGTATTCTCCAAGAATAAGAAGGATCATGCCAAACATTTGCGATTGGTGCTCGACAAGCTCAGAGAGTATCAATTCTATGCGAAGTTTTCCAAATGTGAGTTCTGGCTTGATGAAGTTCTTTGCCTTGGTCACATCATCTCTGCCAAGGGCATCACTGTTAATCCCGAGAAGGTGTCTGGAATTATGAATTGGGAACCTCCTCAGAATGTCAAGCAGCTCTGCAGTTTCCTTGGTCTTGCAAGCTATTGCCGAAGATTCGTTGAGAATTTCTCTAAGATTGCAAAGCCTCTTTCCAACCTCCTCCAGAAACATGTGAAGTATGTCTGTTCTCCTGAGTGTGACGTTGCTTACAACAGTCTCAAAGAGAAACTCGTCACAACACCTGTCTTGACTCCTTCTAACGAATCCAAGCCATTCAAAGTTTTCTGTGATGCTTCTCTTCAAGGTCTCGGTGCTGTGTTAATGCAAGAGAAGAAAGTTGTGGCCTATACCTCTCATCAGTTGAAGCCCAATGAAAAGAACTACCCCACTCACGATCTTGAGTTGGCGGCAGTTGTTCATGCATTAATAACATGGAGACATCTCTTGTTGGGAAGGAAAGTGGACATATTCACTGATCACAAGAGTCTCAAGTACATCTTCACTCAGCCCAACCTCAACCTCAGGCAAACTCGATGGGTCAAAATGATCCAAGAGTACAATCCTAGTATTGAATATACTCCAGGCAAGGCCAATGTCATTGCAGATGCTTTGAGCAGGAAGGCTTATTGCAGCAACTTAATTCTCAAGCCATTTCAACCGGATCTTTGCGAAGTTTTCCGCAAACTGAATCTCCAAGTTGTTCCTCAAGGCTTTCTTGCCAACCTCCTAGTCTCTCCTACTTTGGAAGATCAAATTCGGGAGGCACAACTTCTTGATGCCATGGTGAAGAAGGTGAAACTTGGGATTGCCAAGGGTCTTTCCAAATACAAGTGCTTTCGCATTGATGACCGAGACACTTTATTCTTCGAGGACCGGATTGTGGTTCCTAAAGGTGATCTAAGGAAGGTCATAATGAATGAAGCGCACAATTATCTTCTTTCCATTCATGCTGGAAGTACGAAGATGTACCATGACCTCAAGCAGTCGTATTGGTGGACTCGAATGAAGCGAGAAATCGCTCAATTCGTGCACGAATGTGATGTCCGTCGAAGGGTGAAAGCAGAACACCAACGACCAGCTGGTCTCCTCCAACCTCTTGCTATTCCAGAATGGAAGTTTGATCATATCGAAATGGACTTCGTGATTGGATTTCCAAAGTCCAAGCGCGGAAATGATGCTATCTTCGTTGTCATCGACAAGCTTACAAAACTGGCTCATTTCCTTCCAATCAAAGAATCTATCACAGCAGCTCAGTTGGCAGAGCTATATACCTCTAGGATTGTCTCCTTGCACGACATTCCACAATTGATATCTTCAGATCGTGGAAGCATCTTCACTTCTAAGTTCTGGGACTCCTTTCAGAAGGCCATGGGCACCAACATTCCCTTCAGCACAACTTTCCATCCTCAAACTAGTGGCCTAGTTGAGCGAGTCAATCAAATCCTTGAAGATATGCTCAGGGCTTGTGTTATCTCTTTCGGTATGAAGTGGGAAGATTGCCTCCCATATGCCGAGTTCTCCCACAACAACAGCTTCCAAGCGAGTTCGGGCAAGGCCCCATTCGAGATTCTATATGGCAGAAAGTGCCGTGCTCCTCTCAATTGGTCCGAGACAGGTGAACGCCATCTTCTTGGCAACGACTTGATCACAGAAGCCGAAGAAATGTGCAAAGTCATTCGTGAGAATCTCAAGGCCACGCAATCGCGCCAGAAGAGCTATTATGATGACAATCACCGTGATGTGGCTTTTGAAATCGGAGACCATGTCTACCTCCGCGTCTCTCCAATGAAAGGCACTCGTCGCTTCGGTATCAAAGGGAAGCTTTCCCCTAGATACGTGGGTCCTTTCAAGATCATTGGCAAAAGAGGCGACCTCGCCTATCAACTTGAGCTTCCCTCCAACTTCGCGAATGTGCATGAAGTGTTTCACGTGTCACAGCTTCGCAAGTGCTTCAAGACGCCTGAGCGCACCATCAACTTTGAAGAGATTGACCTCCAAGAAGATATGTCTTATCATGAGCACCCCGTTGCTATTCTTGAGAAAACTAAGCGCAAGACTCGCAACAAGTCAATCAAATTCCTGAAAGTGAAGTGGTCACACCATTCCGACCGAGAAGCCACCTGGGAGTGCGAGGACCACCTTCGTTCCGAATATCCGGAGTTATTTCAGTCCTAGATCTCAGGACGAGATCCTCTCGTAGTGCTGGAGTGTTGTAACACCCCGGATGTGACTTTCCATATTTGTAACTCCAACTCTTGCCATTTTCGGCTATGTGTTATGATATTCCCTTCGTGGTCGGGTTTTGTCTTTCGTTTTGCATTTTGTTCATGTCATGCATCTCATATCATGTCATCATGTGCATCTCATTTGCATATGTGTTCCTCTCATGCATCCGAGCATTTTCCCCGTTGTCCGTTTTGCAATCCGAGACAGCCACATGCACCGGCGCACCCCTCTTGTCTCTTTTCGTGAGCGGGTGTCAAACGTTCTTGGAATGGACCGAGGTTTGCCAAGTGGCCTTGGTACACCAACGGTAGACCACCTGTCAAGGTTCGTTCCATTTGGAGGTCGTTTGATGCTCCAACGGTTAACCGGGTAACCGCAAAGACTTTTTGTGTGTTGTAGCCCAACACCCCTCCGAAACAGCCCAATAACCCATCTAAGTCACTTCCATGCTCTCCGTCGTTGGATCATGATCGTGTGGGCGAAAACCGCACCTCGTTTGGAATCTCCTAGCTCCCTCTACCTATAAATATGTGCACCCCTCCTCCAAATCCGGGTCCCGAAACCCTAGCCCCGCTCCCTCTCCGCCGCCGGACACGTCCGGTCCGGCCGGACAGATCGCGCCGCCGCCCCGTGCCTATCGCCCGCCGCCACGTGTCCCTGCCCCGCCGCCACCCGCCGCCGGCCCGCGAGCCCACGGTGGGCCCGCCGAGCCCGGCTCCACCACCCGCGCGCCTCCCGCACCACTCCTCCACACCGCCAGGGCGCCGCCCCCGCGCCAAGCTCCGGCGACCCCGCCGCCCATCGCCGCCTCGCTCTGGTCGTCGCCGGCCACCGCCGCCTCACCCCGACGCCGCCTGACCTCCGCGCGCCGCCTCGTCTCCCTCGCCGCCGCGCCCGGTGCCGGAATGATCCGCCCCGGCGGACCCCGGATCAGGCAACCCTAGCTCCAGCCACCGCGAGGACTCCTCGGGCCACTCCTCCGACGAACCTCGACGTCCGCGTCGACGAACCCTAGATCTGGAAACGAGGTTGACTTCCCCCCCCCTCGTTTTTCTGCAAGTCCCGAATTGCTCATATTATCTGGCTCTGTTCATCGCATCATATCTCCTTGCATACTGCTCCGTTTCATGCGCATGATATATCGATAGGTTCATCACGAGATGCTCTTCAGTTTGTTCCATTGTGCTATGCTCGTTTGAGTTCATCTGGGTGCTAAAATCTCTGATGCAAGAGTGCTAGATGATGTTTACTGCTGTTACTTATCAGAACTTGATGTTTTGTCATTTTTGCTGCATTTGATGTGTGCATCTTTTGGGCATGAGCTCTACATGTGTTTTGATCTATGCCATGCCATCTTTACAGGGGTGTATGCCATGTATTTTTGTGATCTACGTGGTGACTAGCACAAGCATGCAAACTAGGCTTCGTGAGGTTTCGGTTTTCAGGGACAGGATTTTGCTAAGTCTTTTCCTGCTTTTATTTTGATGCCATGTATACATGTGGCTACAGTAAGATCCATGCTTCTTTTGAGTATGTTCAGTAAGGATGTTTTGGACATAAGTCTGTGAAGCTGATATCTTTTGCACTTTTGCCATGCTTGTTTGAACCTGCTATTTTGTGCTCTAGCCGTAGCTTAGTGTTCATCTTTTGTTAAGCATCTTGAGTGCATCACGGCCATATGCTTTGTTTTTATGTTGGAGTGCAGTAGCTTAGCTTCTTGTTGCATACTAAGTGGCATCATGCTGTTAATCGCAGAATTGTGCCATTCTTGTTTTGCTTGCCATTTGCAAACCGTGCATCCGTTTCCGGTGATCTTCATATCGATTTCGACCGAAATCATCTCATCTTTCCAGCGGCATACTTGGTTTGCCAAGTTGATGCCTTGTTTATCTTTTCCCTTCCGGAGCACGCATATTGCATTGTATATCACATCTCGCATATCATGCCATGTATTGCATCATGTTGCTTGTGCTTTTCCCGTGATTGATTGCTGGTCCTTTGCTTGTGTTCTTGCTTTGGGTAGAGCCGGGAGACGAGAACGCTTACGAGGAACTTGTTGAGAACGCTTACGAGGATCAAGCTTTCGACAACTCTGAGAACCTTGAAGGCAAGATGACCATACCTTCGAAATCACTTCTATCTTTGCTTTGCTAGTTGTTCGCTCTATCGCTTTGCTGCGCTACCTACCACTTGCTATATCATGCCTCCCATATTGCCATGTCAAGCCTCTAACCATCCTTTCCTAGCAAACCGTTGTTTGGCTAAGTTACCGCTTTTGCTCAGCCCTTCTTATAGCGTTGCTAATTGCAGGTGAAGTTGAAGTTGGTTCCATGTTGGAACATGGATATTTTGGCATATCACAATATATCTTATTTAATTAATGCATCTATATATTTGGTAAAGGGTGGAAGGCTTGGCCTTATGCCTGGTGTTTTGTTCCACTCTTGCCGCCCTAGTTTCCGTCATACCGGTGTTATGTTCCTTGATTTTGCGTTCCTTACGCGGTTGGGTGATTTATGGGACCCCCTTGACAGTTCGCCTTGAATAAAACTCCTCCAGCAAGGCCCAACCTTGGTATTACATTTGCCTACCTAAGCCTTTTTCCCTTGGGTTTTCGCGAGCCCGAGGGTCATCTTTATTTATACCCCCGGGCCAGTGCTCCTCCGAGTGCTGGTCCAAACAGGGCGATGTCCGGCACCCCCTGAGCAACCAGGGTCTATGCCAACCCGACGTCTTCCCCATTAGGTGTGCCCTGAGAACGAGATATGTGCAGCTCCTATCTGGATTTGTCGGCACATTCGGGCGGCTTTGCTGGTCTTGTTTTACCATTGTCGAAATGTCTTGTAAACCAGGATTCCGGGACTGATCGGGTTTTCTCGGGAGAAGGAATATCCTTCGTTGACCATGAGAGCTTATAATGGGCTAAGTTGGGACACCCCTGCAGGGTATTATCTTTCGAAAGCCGTGCCCGCGGTTGTGTGGCAGATGGGGATTTGTTAATGTCCGGTTGTAGAGAACTTGACACTTGACTTAATTAAAATACATCAACCGTGTGTGTAGCCGTGATGGTCTCTTTTCGGCGGAGTCCGGGAAGTGAACACGGTTTGGGTTATGTATGAACGTAAGTAGTTTCAGGATCACTTCTTGATCACTTCTAGCTTCTCGACCGATGCGTTGCCTCTCTTCTCGCTCTCATTTGCGTATGTTAGCCACCATATATGCTTAGTGCTTTCTGCAGCTCCACCTCATTACCCCATCCTTTCCTATAAGCTTAAATAGTCTTGATCTCGCGGGTGTGAGATTGATGAGTCCTCGTGACTCACAGATTCTACCAAAACAGTTGCAGGTGCCGACGATACCAGTGCAGGCGACACAACCGAGCTCAAGTGGGAGTTCGACGAGGAACATGGTTGTTACTTTGTTGCGTTTCCTGATGATCAGTAGTGGAGCCCAGTTGGGACGAACGGGGATCTAGCATTTGGGGTTATCTTCTTTTCATTTGGATTTGACCGTAGTCGGTCTATGTGTGGATTTTGGATGATGTATGAATTAATTTATCTATTGTGTGAAGTGGCGATTGTAAGCCAACTCTCTTTATCCCATTCTTGTTCATTACATGGGATTGTGTGAAGATGACCCTTCTTGCGACAATACCTACAATGCGGTTATGCCTCTAAGTCGTGCCTCGACACGTGGGAGATATAGCCGCATCATGGGCGTTACAGCGCCTTAGAGGTAGGTCGAGCTCGAGGGGCACTAGAGCGAGGTGGCTGGGCTGTGGGGGTCGCCGGCGATTTCTGGTCGAGGGCGACGGCCAGAGGCCTGCCCGACCGGGCTGCGGTGCTCCTACATGGTCGTGGTGGTTGTGAGGAGTGGTGTGAGGCTTGTAATCGAGGAGGAGGGCGATGTATATAGCCGGAGCGAGCGGAGGTTACGTGGCGCTGCCGGAGTGCTCTGGAAGCCGGCGAACAGGGCCGTCCAGGGCCATGTGCGAACAGTGCGATGGCACAGGGGCCCCAATTTTGGGCCTGGTTATATTTGCTGGTAGCCTAGTTTCTTGGTTTGCACGGTTTTGGGCTTGTCGGCCTAGATTGATAGCCCGAGCGTCTCCCAAACTCTCACCCGATCAGGGCCTACTCCCGATCAATTAGGTCATCGCTTTGTTTCCAGTCTTCCCGAGACACCCGTCTAGATCATATTTTGCTGGCCGTCAGTTTCTCAAACAAACGAAAAATTGCTTGCCGTCAGCGCCATCGTAAGGGCCGAGGGCAGCGGCCATGATGCATGATTTTTGCCACTAATTCGAGCAGAAATTAGGGCAAACCAGGGCGCCAACACAACCAAGCAAAACAGAAGGCAGCCACTGGCTGAGCGCAAGTCTAAGGCCAGATCGATCTGGAGATTTCATTTACGCATCACCGACCAGTCAATGTCCATCAGGTGCGCCCAAGCCAAAGCAGTTTTGTTTTAGGCTACTTTTTCTACCGAAAACTTAGTGGATAATGAGTATACTAAACATGTGCACCTGTTCTCCAGTAATTAGCATAATTTCTATATGTTCATTGCTCAGTTGGTGAAGTATTTGGGGAAGATAGCTTGCATATGATATATTCTCAAATATTACAAAATAACACATATATAAAGTAATATAGTAATTAACTGTGGGTATGCATTTTTTTCAAAAAAGTAACAGTATGCTTTAGCTATAGGAATGTGTCAAATTTAGGGAACCCATTTACATCCCACACCGTGCCCCCAGATTTCTGGAGACGGCCCTGCCGGCGAACGACGACGAAGGGTACCAGAGGGAGGGGGCAAGGGTTCAGTGAGTAGGCGGGGTTGTCCACGCTCGCGGACGAGCACAGGAGGCAGGGGAGAAGAGTACAAGGGCACGAGCGCACTGTGCCTTTTGGCCGCGATGTTCCCATGCTCGTTGCGGCGTCTCTAGCGTTGGCGAGCACTAGCGAGGGGTCAAGGGTGAAGAGTCGGGGCTGGTGGCGCGCTGCGGCAGTCATCAGCGAGCTCTGGCTCGATCACGCGCCTCACAGAGGCGTTGGCGCGACTAAGAGCGCGTCGAGCGCGTGCTCGACCCCGTGCCTTCACACGGTCACCGGCCTGGCATGGTCCAAACGGCGCCCACGCGTGGCCAAACCATGTGTGTGCTAAAGTCCATGCATTGTTTAGTCTAGGGGAGCTGAGGACTCATCGCCAGGCTGACCAGATGTGACGCTACCAACTTGGCAAGTTTCTGACCAGGAACTTGCCAAGTTTGGCTAGCTTCTAGATGGCCATTAGGGCTGATCTCCTGGGGTTAAGGTGTTCTTAGGAGGGTGAAGAGGTTCAAGAAAAATCAGGGCCAAAGGATCAATGAAAAATGCACTTGCTGTACAAATTTCAATTTTGGGCTAGAAGAGAAATTATTTTCTGTAGCAAAAATACAACAAAAAGTCATGCAATATTTTTGCTTGGGAAGGAGGGCCAAGGTTCAAAGAATATTTAGGAATTATTTCAGATTTGTGGGAGCAATAAAAATGGGGGTTGCTTTGGAGCACTAGTTGGGAAATGAGTTTCAGAGGGAAAAATGAATATTTTCCTTTTATGAAAAATATTCATTTGATCAATTTGAGGATTATTCAGAGAACTAAAGTTGAATGAGTAGTAGATAGGTCACTTGGGTGAAAGTCAAGGGCATGCCCAAGTGACAAGTCCATTTGAATTGATTCCAAAAACTCAAATCCCAAGCAAAGGCTAAACCATGTCCGAAAAAAGAGAGAAGGCAAAAACCAGGCTGTCACAAACCTCCCCCACTTAGGATGAATCTCGTCCTCGAGATTCGGTTGCTTGGGAAAACCACTCTGAGTAAGCAGTCCTTAAAAATTCCTCTCTTTCCTAGGTTGCCTCTTCCTCGGTGTGATGTTCCCACTGTACCTTGTAAAACCTTATTACTTTGTTGCGAGTGACTCTTTCTGTCCCATCCAATATTCTCATTGGCTTTTCCTCATATGTCAAATCCTTAGCCAGATCTATCTTTGCCATATTAGTCCTTTTCTCCGGTGGCGAGATACATCTCCTTAGCTGTGAGACATGAAACACATTGTGCACCTCTGACAGTTCGGGTGGCAATTCCAATTGATATGCAACTGTTCCGACTCTGGCCATGACTGGAAACGGACAAATATATCTGGGTGCCAATTTTCCTCGAGTCTGAAACCTCTTAATTCCTTTCATAGGGGTAACTCGGAGATAGACGTGTTCTCCGGGTTCGAAGCTGATCTAACGGTGTTTGGTTTCATAATAGCTCTTCTGTCGAGATTTGGAAAACTGCAGTTTGTCTCATATTTCCTTGACTTGCTTCTTAGCTTCGATCATCAAATCCGTCCCGAAAATACGGCTATCTCCTGTTTGAGACCAATTCAGCGGAGTGCGGCACTTACGGTCATACAGAGCTTCAAAGGGTGACATATTTAAGCTGGTCTGGAAACTGTTGTTGTAGGAAAACCCGGCGTATGGGAGACAGTCTTCCCACTTGGACCCTTGGGCCAATGCACATGCCCGGAGCATATCTTCGAGTATTTGGTTTACTCGCTCAGTTTGTCCATCTGTCTGGGGATGATATGCCGTGCTGTATTTCAGAGCAGTTCCCAAGGCTTGATGTAGTCTGGACCAAAATGTTGAAGTGAAGAGAGACCCTCTACCCGAAGTGATAGTCTTTGGTACCCCATGCAGACTGACGATTCGGGACACATACAGTTGTGCAAGTTGATCGGCACGGTAGGTGGTCCAGATGGGGAGAAAATGTGCCACCTTCATTAAGGTGTCCATTATGACCCATATTGCGTCATTTCCTCAGTGAGTCCTTGGTAAACCGGTGATGAAATCCATGCAGACATCGTCCCATTTCCATTGTGATATGGGTAAAGGTTGAAGTAGTCCGGTGGGTTTTTGGTGTTCTGCCTTCCCCTTGTTGCATATATCACAACAAGCCACAACGTAAGCAATGTCGTTCTTCATTCCATTCCACCAGAATACCTGACGAAGGTCTTTGTACATTTTAGTGCCACCAGGGTGAATTGAGTACGGCAATTCATGGGCTTCTGTAAATATTTTCTTCCTCAGGCCTTCTTGGCTGGGTCCGCAAATCCTTCCATGGAATCTTAGCGTACCATGCTGATCTCTAGAGAAATCCTGTGTCTGCCCTTCTTGCATACGCTTGGCATATAATTGCAATGATTGGTCATTCGCTTGAGCGCTGCGAATTTGTTCTTCGAGGGTAGGAGCAACTTCCAATATACTGGCAAAACTGGCATCCATGATTACCAAAGTAAGCCGGGCAATTTCCTCATAAAGCTCCGGAGGCAAAGATTCCATTAGAGCATTCAGGTTGGCCGGTTTGCGGCTGAGAGTGTCAGCAATCACATTAGCTTTGCCCGAGTGATAATTTATACTGAGGTCATAATCCTTAACCAACTCGAGCCATCTTCGCTGAAGAAGGTTCAAATCGGGCTGAGTGAAGATATACTTGAGACTCTTGTGGTCGGTAAATATCTGGCACCTCTTTCCAATAAGATAGTGTCACCGAATCTTCAAAGCGTGCACCACCGCAACCAATTCCAAATCATGAGTGGGATAATTTCCCTCATGTGGTCGTAGTTGTCGGGATGCATAAGCCACAACCTTGCCATCTTGCATAAGTACGCATCCAAGGACTTTTCTGGAGGCATCACAGTAGACATCAAAACTACGGTAGATGTCGGGAAGGGTCAATACTGGTGCTGACGTCAGTCTTGTTTTTAGCTCCTTGAAACTCCATTCGCAGTCCTCAGTCCATTCAAACTTCTTATCCTTCTTTAGGAGCTCTGTCATGGGCTTGGCAATCTTGGAGAATCCTTCAATAAAACAGCTATAATATCCGGCTAGTCCAAGGAAACTTCGGATTTCTGAGACTGTCGTGGGTGTGGCCCAATCAAGCACATCTTTTACTTTGCTTGGATCCACATCTATTCCTTCTGCCGAAAGAACATGCCCTAAAAATCCAACTTGCTTGAGTCGAAACTCACATTTGCTGAACTTGGCGTAAAGCTGATGATCGCGGAGTCTCTGCAAAACAGCTCGGAGGTGTTCCTTGTGCTCATCTTCGCTTTTTGAGTAAATGAGGATGCCATCGATGAACACCACCACAAATTTTTCCAAGAAGTCCATAAACACCTTATTCATCATATGCATGAAGAAGGCTGGGGCGTTGGTGAGACCGAATGACATAACGGTATACTCATGGAGACCATACCGAGTGGTGAACGCGGTCTTGGGAATATCTTCCTTCTTTATTTTGAGTTGATGATATTAGGTCCTCAAATAAATTTTGGAGAATACTTTGGCCCCACTGAGTTCATCAATCCTTTGTAGCGGATACTTATTTTTGATGGTGACGTCATTCAGCTGTCGGTAGTCTACGCACATCCGAAGACTGCCATCCTTTTTATCCACGAATATCGCGGGTGATCCCCACGGTGAAGAGCTTGGGAGGATGTATCTATTCTGCAGCATTTCATCTAGTTGTTTCTTTAATTCCACCAATTTTGATGAAGGCATCCAATAATATTTCTTGTGTATCGGTGTGGTTCCAGGAACCAAGTCAAGTGCAAACTCCAGTTCTCTGTCTGGCGGCATTCCTGGTAATTCCTCAGGAAATACATCGGGATACTCACTGACCACCGGAAGCAATTCCACCTCTTCAGCCACGGCAGTGAAAACCATATCCTTCTTGGGTATGCTTTTGCGGGCATAACTACTTGTGGTGCGACCCTCCTGATTTGCCATGGTAACTTCTCTGGTCGCACAGTTGATGCATACTTGGTATTGGGTCAACCAATTCATTCCCAGAATAATATCCAATTTGTCAGAATTGATGATTATCAGAGACGTTGGAAACTTTACTCACTTGATATCAATTTCTAGATTATGACAGACCAGATTGCTTCTGAGCAAGGATCCCGAGGATTGTACCAGCATATGTTTTCCCAAAATCGAGCAAGGAAATTTGTTTTGGGCAGCAAAACTCCGCAAAATAAAAGAGTTGGAAACCCGAGAGTCAAATAAAATTATGGCAGGTATGTTATTAATAGGAAACATACCAACGACGACTTTCGGGTCCTGTTGGGCTTCATCGGCGGAGATATGATGGATTTTCCCTTGGATGGCACTCGGGCCAGGATATGGCTCCAGATAGTTGACTTGCGATCGGAATGGAGCTGTTGGCTTGCCGTTCTTGGGGCACTGTCTGGCATAATGTCCGGTTTGCCCACAACTGAAACAGGAATTGTTGCGCTGACAATCTTCACGTACCGGGCTGGTCACGATATTCTTGACTTGAGTGGTGGTCTTGTTGACATTTTACTGCCAGTTCGGTTTGTACTCAACCTGAGTCTGTTGCCACGTACGAGCCTTCTGCACGGGCTGCATATCCTTCTTAGGCTCAAATTTGTGCTTGTGGTCATTATTAGTTGGCCTGCTGTCGTGCATGAGCTTGTGTTCCCTTTCTGCAATGAGAGCCTTGTTCACCAGAGATTGGAAGTACGGAAAATCAAACATGGTGAGAGTGCACCTGAGATGCTGATTCAGTCCTCCAAGAAATCTGTCGACCTTCCGTTCTTCAGTGGCCACATCATAGAGTGAGTAGCGGGCCAAATGGTTGAATTTATTTAGGTACTCACCGACTGACATGCTTCCCTGAGTGAGAGAGAGGAATTCGCACTGCTTGATTTTCATAACTCCGGAGGGAATATGATACTTGCGGAAATGATCCTTGAATTTGGTCCAAGTAATTTCCTCGTCTGCGGGCCACATGGCCTTAGCATTATCCCACCATATCGCTGCAGCTCCTTCAAGATAATGCGTCGCGAAAGGAACCTTGTCTCCTTCTTCATTGTGAGCAATTTCCAGTTTCTTCTCAATAGTCCTTAACCAATCATCAGCGTCCAATAGATCAATAACTTGACTGAAACTGGGAGGCTTGGTTCGCTGGAAATCTGACAGCTTGGAGTAATGACCATTATGATGTCCATTCTACCCAACCATAACTTGCACACTTTTCAGTAGTTCCATCAGATCGTTGTTCCTTCTTTCTTCAAACATTCGCATGATTTGCTCAGTAGAAGGCGAATGTGGCGGTGGAGGCGGAGGTGGCTGATACGGCTCGGGGGATTGTCCTGTCTGTCTTGCGGAGCGACGATCAGGGACATCCTCACAATCTTGGCTGTTGTTGCCTCCCCGCGGCATCCTATTATTTATTTTCCAAATGCAAAGCAACCGCGATGAGAAATATCCAAAAATGGGGGAAAAGCCAGTGACAAATCCAGAAGAAAACAGCGAAAGAAACCAAGGCGAATAAAAAAGAAAGTTCCAACATAATTATACATAGACTCAACGTAAGAGTTTAAACATCATGACAGGGTCATTACCCTCATACATGAAACTAAGCATCATAACACGTGCGTCTACATCCAAACATCATACTCATGCCGATGGGATACTCTAGCGATCTACTGCTCGGATGGCGCTGCTGCGGGCTTCTCTCCTGAGCCAGACCCAGATCATGAATTGATAGTGGTGACCTCCGGGTTAAGAGAGACGCGACCACGCTGCCTCGAGGACTCTCCCTCAAGGCCAGGCGCGAGATGGGATCTAAGCATAGGAGCTATAGGAGTAGCGACAAGAGAAGCCCACGCAGTAGGAGCACTGCGAGGGGTTACTGCCAAAGGCTGGTGGAACGTATGGAGTGAAACCGACAGTAGGGAGAGGGTTCCTATTACGACCAGTCGCGAGAGCTGTCCGGGCGCGGGCTAGCTCCCGAGCTAACTCGTAGTTCAGGAGGTAACTGGCAGTGATATAACGGGAAAGGTGGCTAGTAGGATGATCGCACTCCTGATTAATCAAAGGAAAGCGGATACGCCCATTCTCGTGCAGAGATGGGTAGTAAAAGAAACCTGGGTGGGTGTGCATGCAAACCTCATTGTGGAGCAAGTCTACAAGAGCTTCGATTGCAGCAAACTGGACCGCCTGAGAAGGCATAGAAGCGAGACCACCCTAAGTAGAATGAGTGTAAGCACCAGAAGGGGAACTGTAGTGTAGAGTGACCTTAGCATAATACTCGTACAATGCTCCGGCAAGATGCTCCCGATACACCTGATACTCTGGATCAGCACCCTCTGGATAGAGTCGTCGCCACACGTTCTAAAGCAGGTGCGGTGATGTGTACGGAGCTGGCGCAGGATGGTACAAGATTGGAACAGGAGCCATCTACACTCACAAGTCACAACCATCATACGGTTAGTGATAAGAACAGATAACCATGAACGCAATGCAGCAACCAATTTCTATGACTACCGACACTCAGACGAAACTATTTACCGTTCCACTAATGCACTAATGGTCTAGCGTGTCCTACAATCAGCGCAGCTCTGATACCAAGCGTTGTGGCACCCCGGCTCAGAGCAACCGGTTTACCTTGCATTGCCAGCCCAGAGATTAAGTCTTCCGGCAACACACAACAACATGGTACAGAAACAACCGCTTTATTGATGCTAGCGGATTAGACGAGTCTGATATTACATCGAGATAAGGGCCAAGCGGCACACACGGTGCGGCTGAACAGTATGTACATTACTTAATGAACATCAAGGGGCCTCGATAACACGAACTACGTGGCAGCGGAAAAACAACGAAGTGGAACTGCATAGCACAGGGACACCGACGTGGACACGGCCTAGACGCGGGAAGCTCTCCGATGCGAAACGACTTGCCTCAAAACTGGCATGACACACCAGGTCAATACATTGAATGTACTTGCAAGCTCACAACAAACATAAGCATAATGAAAAACAATATCATGACCATTAATCAGGTTAATGCAATGCAAGCAATACTACTAATGCAGTGAAACCAAAATATGCACCGAGTCCCACCTTACCAGACGGGGTACCTCGTAACCAAACGGTGATCATACCCGGATCACAACTGAAACCAATCACTCATGATCAGCTCATGATCTCGAGATTCATCAGTGCAATCAACAGTTATTTAGTGTGCAAGATTAATTATAAAAGTTGATCCATGGTGTGACTTACTTCCAAGTTGTGCCCATAATCGAGGACGCGACTATCGATAGATTTAATACACTCTGCAGAGGTAGCACACTTTACCAACACCACGGAATCCAGGGCTCGCCCTCCCATTCGGGTGGACCAACGGCATTCCGACGAAACCCTCCCCTTGCCATGACACTCTCCCGGCCACTCCGACAAACTCACTCTCAGGGCTATGTCCTGGGTGGCCCCGTGTCTACCAAAGACACCAACGGCCACCGTCGTGGCAAAACGGTCCCAAACGGGGACAAGGTACCATAAAAACAAACAGCCACACAAGGCTATGTCTGCTTACCGGGCCAAGGTATGCATGCCCATAACCTTCCCTCGTTGGAGGCACCGGCGAGAGGCACAAGAAAGGATCAAATCAAGACCTCCCACAAGGTAAATGTGGTCGCGCTGAGGAAACCCGATTCAGTGGCACCATGACTTGATCAACATCATATTCAAGTTGGACATTATTAACAGGTTTAACTTCAATAAAAAAATTTAAACTACCAAGTCATACGATGCCGTGATCATGCAACTACTCGACATGCAAAGCATGCAACTCCCATGCACAGATCAAACTTATCAACATAACATTCTTGCACTACTCAAGATTAAATTTACTGGTTCTACCTCAAATTTTATTATCATGCAATATTTTGATTAACTCATAATTTATATGAAAATATCACTAGCAAGAGAACTATCATTATTTATCATAGCAATATAACTAAAGCAAAATTTTATTCTACTGAACCAAACTAGTCCATGCATTCAACCAGTAACTTAAACAAGCATTTCAACCATGACAAATAACTAGCAAGCAATCATATGTATTTAATAAATTTTTAAAATGCATATAATAAAACATATTCAAGTAGAAAGATTCATAGATACTGAAATGATAACCATCCAAATGCTGGTGTGGCTTGCCTTAGTGCAGAGGAGAGTCTCACTCCTCCTGGTTGTCTTCAAGGCAAGTTCCTTCTTCTGAAAATATTTAAAAACCACAAAACAACATATCAAAAACCATTCTGAAAATCACCATAAATTCTCGACAGCAAGGAAAATTCCACCTTTTGGTGTGCTGCTAGAGCTTTCTGAAACAAACACAATGCAAGAATCAACTCATTTGGACTTATAGGCTAAAAGTTGAGGCTGGTCAAAGTTTTGGTCAAAATCTTATCAAATTTGAATAATTTAGAAAATCTGGGGGTGTTGTCGATGGCGTAAAGAGGGATTACGCCTCCAGTCATACCACTTCTGGCATGAGTGGTGAGGCTGACGCTGGGCCACACCCGTCGGGAGAGAGATCAGAGTGCGGCGGCGCTCCGCCAGAGCTTAAGCCGGCGATGAGTGGGTTTGGGGCTAAACCAGAGGGATAGGAATGGAGAGGGGTTCACGGTGCACCTGCCCGTACCCGTGGCTTGCCGTGGGATGGCCGGAGCTGCTCGCAACTGAGCTCGCAAGCGGCGGTGACGGACGGGACTTGCCGGAGAGGAAGAAGGCGACGACGAGAGGCGGCTCCGGGGGCTCAGCAGCGTCCAGGCGACACCAAAGGAACCCCAATGCCGCACCCAAGAGGGAGGTCGAGCTCGAGGGGCACTGGAGCGAGGTGGCTGGGCTGCGGGGGTTATCGGCGATCTCTGGTCGGGGGCGACGGCCAGAGGCCTGCCAGACTGGGCTACGGTGCTGCTACATGGTCGTGGTGGTTGTCAGGAGTGTTGTGAGGCTTGGAATCGAGGAGGGGGCGCTATATATAGCCGGAGCGAGAGGGGGTTATGTGGCACCGCCGGAGTGCTCTGGAAGCCGGCGAACGGCGACGAAAGGCAACAGAGGGAGGGGGCAAGGGTTTAGTGAGTAGGCGGGGGTTGTCCACGCTCGCGGACGAGCACAGGAGGCAGGGGAGATGAGGAGAAGGGCACGAGCGCACTGTCCCTTTTGGCCGCGACGTGCCCGTGCTCGCTGCGGCGTCTCCAGCATCGGCGAGCGCCAGCGAGGGGTCAAGGGTGAAGTGTCGGGGCTGGTGGCACGGTGCGGCAGTCGTCGGCGACCTCTTGCTCGAGCGCGCACCGAACAGAGGCGTTGGCGTGACTCAAAGCGCGTCGAGCGCGTGCCAGACCCCGTGTCCTCACGCGGTCACCGCCCTGGCATGGTCAAAACGGCGCCCACTCGTGGCCACACCATGTCTAGGATAATGTCCATGCAGTGTTTAGTCTAGGGGAGCTGAGGACTCATCGCCAGGCCGACCAGATGTGATGCTACCAACTTGGCAAGTTTCTAACCAGGAACTTGGTCACCAAGTTTGGCTAGCTTCTAGATGCCCATTAGGGCTGATCTCCTGGGGTTAAGGTTTTCTTAGGAGGGTGAACAGGCTCAAGAAAAATCAGGGCCAAAGGATCAAGGAAAAATGCACTTGCTGTACAAATTTCAATTTTGGGCCAGAAGAGAAATTATTTTCTGTAGCAAAAATACTACAAAAAGTCATGCAATATTTTTGCTTGGGAAGGTGGGCCAAGGTTCAAAGAATATTCTGGAATTATTTCAGATTTTTGGGAGCAATAAAAATGGGGGTTGCTTTGGAGCACTAGTTTGTGAAATGAGTTTCAGAGGGAAAAATGAATATTTTCCTTTTATGAAAAATATTCATTTGATTAATTTGAGGATTATTCAGAGAACTAAAGTTGAATGAGGAGTAGATAGGTCACTTGGGTGAAAGTCAAGGACATGCCCAAGTGACAAGTCCATTTGAATTGATTCCAAAAACTCAAATCCAAAGCAAAGGCAAAACCATGTCCGGAAAAAGAGGAAGGCAAAAACTAGGCTGTCACATGGCGACTGACGGGACGTGGGCGTCTCTGCTTCCCCACGCTGCCTCGGCAACTGCCCGATTTGACGAGTCCTTGGTGCATGCAGAGAAAACCATCATTACCTATGATCGTGGGGGTCGCCGGTTGGCCTTCTCCTGCTATAAATGAGGAGGGCGTGGAGCCCCCGTTGCCCATCTCTTCCTGTTCTGCTCGCTTCTTCTTCCTTGCTAAATTGCTAGCAAAGACACCCATGGCACCGATACGGAGATTCTCGGCCGCAGAGAAGGGAAAAGCCCCCCACGACGAGCCGGGACCGCTTCTGCTGAGGAAGAGGCTGGCCCGCCGCCACGACATAGTCGTGAGGCCGGAGGTGTCGAGGCCTTCGTATGAGCGGCCTCCCGGGGTATCTGCTGCCTTTGTACGCCAAGTCCAAGCCCTCCGGAGGAGGAGGCGGCGAGCAACACCGTCCGTGCCATGGCCGTGGATGCCGCGCCGCGGTGGCGCGCGCCGTCTCCCCAGGAACCCACGCCGAGGGCTCCTCACGCGAGCTGGTGATGTGGGTGGAGATGCCTCTGCGCTCTTGGATTCCCTTCCCGCAGTTCTTCTCCGCCGAGATGCCCCTCAGGGGTCCCCTCGAGCTATGGCCGCAGCACGCCGAGTGCGATGCCCCGGCAGTAGGGCGGAGGTTGAGGTCGTCTCCTCGGGCAAAATCTTCATGACCCGCGGCTGGGGTGAGGTCGGCTGAGTTTGTCATACGGAGGGCGCCCTCTCCATCCACTTCAAATACGACGGCGCCTCCACGATGTTCTCAAAGGTCTTCGACGAGGAAGGCCATCGCCTGGAGTGCTACCATGGAGGGGGCCGTCGGGACGACATGACGACAGGAGCGGGGCCGGCCGCTGGCCTCGCCAGCGGTTCCTCCAACAGCAGCGATGGCGCTTGGGAGTCTGGCAACTCTCCTGAGCCCTACAAGACTCCGGAGATGAGTGACGACAGCTACGTGCCCCCGAGCTCTCGCCATGTCCGGAGCGCGGCAGCGGCGTCAGCCCGCCGCCGCCGTTGATCTGGATGGGGTTGGCACCGGCCTCCCGTGGCCCACTTTTGATGATGGCGTCGGCGGCATTGGCGCGTGTAGATAGGGATCCTAGAAACCTTCTTCTTTTGTTCCTTGCGAGGAATCGAGACGAACCCCGTGGGGGCGTGTAAAGGATCTTTAATGCCTTTTGTTAATATCTTGCTTATTATGAAGATTTAAGCCTGCATGTCTTGTTTTGGCTCCATCCCCTGTTTCCACCCTTGCGGTAGTTTGGTGCTCTACGCCGATAGGTCCCAGTCCCCAGGCAGGCTGGAGCCATCGCTGGTATGCCAGGTCGCGATGCCGTGGTCAAGGCCAGGAGGTGACGGCCCGAGGTCCAGTAAGAGCTCCTGAGGCGCAATGCACAAGAGGTCCCCTTTAGCATGCAAGCAACTGCCTGAAGGTAGGAAAGGGAGGCGGTGTCACCGCAACAAGGCTGCAAGAGATGGGAATCCTATTCCGTAGCGCTTAACCAACCCGAGTGCGAAACTTATCTTAGCAGTCCAAAGTCGATTCCTTGCGCAGCGCTAGACTCATGCGTTGACAGCCGCAGTGTAGCCAGGGTATCCCGTGTGAGCCTCCCCCTGTTTTTCACGCTCTTCTGTGTGCTCTACATCCTCGGGACCCGGCCCTCGAGCGAGCTCAGCCGCCGCTGGTATGCCAGGTCGCGATGCCGTGGTCAAGGCCAGGGGGAGAGGGCTGGAGAGCCAGTAAGAGCTCCTGAGTCGTGGTGCTCAGGAGCCCCCCTTTTAACGCGCAAGCGAATTGCATGGGAAAGAGGGAGTCTGTGGTACCGCCTGCCGTCGCCCTTGGGAGGTTCCTGCAGGTTAGTGCAAGGGAGGGATACAAATTGCAACCACGCTTGCCGGTCTGCCACTGGTCTTTCTGCAAGAAGATGAAGGCACTGAGGGCCTGGTGAGGTGACGTGCGCAGGGCGTGCCGCGAGCCAGAGTTCGACCACTCAGATTTGTCAGCGTTGTAGGGACGGACCCAAGCACAAGCGCCATGCCAGCATGAGTAGCCCCCGTTGCGGGATCAGCAAGGGGCCAATCGGCAACACGGGCGGCCGCGGTCAGTGACAATCCAGCCAGTGATGACTATAATTAACTCATGCAAGGGGAACCAGCTAGCTTAGATAGATGCAAGAACGATACATGCCATGAGGACGGACCCGAGCGGCCTGGGGATGATGCAGCCCGAGGGGCGCCCCCCGTAGAGTAAGCTAAAGATGCAAAAGGATACACGCCGCTGGGACGGACCCGAGCGGCCTTGGGATGATGCAGGAACCCCCGCTGAATAAACTCGGAAAATGTCACCTGGTTCCGTTGTCGAAGGAGTGTTGGGATAGCTGAAGACGCATGACGAAGGGGCCGCTCCTCATGAGCCGCCAGGGCCCTGAGCCTCTGGAGGCTCTGGGGGCTCGGGCGGTTCCTTGAGGACTGTCTCCATCTCCGCCAGGACTGCGTGATGCCTGGCCTCCTGAGCCGCCAAGATGCTCCGTAGATGACGCTGGTAGGCGGCCGCCACGTTCGGCAAGCCAAATGGCATGCGGACATAGCTGTGTGGTGGACCCTCGCAATGCCCAACGCGTGAAGGCCAGAAACACTCCTGAGACGCGGCTCTGTTGAGCCCAGGAATGTCGATGCAGACGCGCAGCCTGCCGTCCTCGCCAGGATGGGGAGCTGCGCCAGGTGGGCGGCGGTCGCCGTGCATGATCCATGCTTCTTGAAGCTTCTGGGTGGCCTTGACGATGAATTCCTGAGCACCGGGCGCTCCCCGCCAAGTGTCCTCTCGAGAGAAACGTGCCGCAAAGCATGCCTCCACATGGTGCCCGAGCGCCTCTCTCGTGATGCTGGCTAGGTCTGAGGCCCTCCAGAAGAGAGACCCCAAGCCTCGCACGAGGAAAGCGCCGGGCACGCCCTCCTATGCGAGGGAGGGAGGCGCCCCAGATGCAGGCGCTGATCCTGAGGCTGCGCCACTGGAGACGCCGCTCTCTTGAGGCCCTGTGCGGAGTAGTTGCTTCTTCTTCTTGGGGATGGACTCAGGAGGGTACTGGATGCCCTCGCTGTAGGGGTCTTCGATTGCTGCGGCTTGGAAGGCGCGCCCAAGGGAGCACACCTCATCCCTTTCTTCATAGGGAACTGTGATGATTCCGCCACTTCCTGGCATCTTGAGGACGTTGTAGCCGTGGTGGGTCACTTCCATGAAATTGGCTAATGCTGGGCACCCAAGGATGGCGTTGTACGGCAGACGGATGTGGGCGACGTCGAAGTCGATGAGCTCGGTTCAGTAGTTGTCGCGCTGGCCGAAGGTGACAGGGAGACGGACCTTCCCTATCGGGGTGGTGGAGCCGTCGGTCACTCCTGAGAGAGGCTTGGTAGGCTGCAACTGATCATATGGCACGTGGAGGCTATCAAATGTCTCGACGGACAGGACGTTGAGCCCCGCACCACCGTCGATGAGGGTCTTGGTGACTTGGACGTTGCAGATGATGGGCGAGCAGAGCATCGGGAGGGCAACGACGGTCGCCGTGCACTTGAGCTGGTCCGACGAGCTGAAGGTGATGGCACATATGGACCACCTAAGCGTGCGCGTGGCCTCGAGCCTGGGAAGAGCTACGTTCACCTCGAGAGCAAACTGCTTGAAGACGTGCTGGGATGCCGGGGCCTGAGCTCCGGCCAAGATGCTGGCGATAGTGCGTGGTGCGTGTATGCCGCTGCCAGCCCCTACTCGCGAGGTGCTCAGAAGGGGGGAATAGCGGATGCAAATCTCGAAACAAAGCACGAATCCAAAAAAATCACGAAATCCATACGAATGTGAAAGGATGCCCCCCACGATTGCCAATGGAAATACAACTTCAAATTCAAGATCAAAGGCTGCAAATTTGAGCTACAGAAAAGAAGTCCAAGGCAAATGGCCGCGTCTGGCACCTAGCTAGTCTTCTTGTCTTCCCAGCAGCGCGGAGCTAAGTGCTTTCACTGGCTGTGAGCATAGTCATTGGGGGACAGTGTCGACAGCCAGAGCGCAACATGGTGCTTCCACTAGGACATGGGCGGGAGCCCCCGAGGCCCGAGGGTGGCACTCCGGAGATTCCGGGGCGTGTACAGCCCCACTCATTATTACGTGAGAGTGTCACGAGCGGAGACCTTCACAGACCTCGACCACCGTTGGGGCGTCCGGAAACTAGGACGATGCCAAGGGGCAAAGGGGATGCTAGCGGCGCCCTCAGTGACCACGGGCCCTCTGCCGGGGGGAAGGCTCGCTAGCGCCTCCCCGACAGAGGACCTACCTCCAGGCGATGTCTTGCTCCGTGCGATGCGGGGGGGGGGGGGGGGGCTTGCTCCTGGCTTCTCCCACGCAGCCCCCAGCGCGCTTCCCCCTGGTGGAAGGGAGGCTGCCGTGCTGGGGCCGTCGTCCTCCGCTGTAACCTGATCCACTTGCGACCCATGGTTAGCGTAAGCCTGCTCCTGAGAGATTAGCGGTACCCTGCAACTGTTGTCGCTGGCGGGTTTGGCGAGGCTCCCGGGTGGCTCCTGGAAGGCCTCAACTTCCAGCATCCTTATGGTGGTCGTTATTCCTTCTTGGTGGTGGCGGCAGTGGAGGAAGACCAACATTGCCCTGAGAGCGGTCCTCGTGCGGCTGGTCCCTCCAGGAGCCCTCAGGAGGCTGGTCCTGCCAGCGGTCCTCACGAGGTCTGTCGCGCCACTCCTGGCGGGGGCCGCAGTCATCCCAGCTTCCCCCACCTCATCCTCCTCCTCGGCCGTAGCCCCGGTCATTGTGCTCAGGGCGTCGACCGAAGCGTCCATCTCAGATGGCCCTGAGCTCCTGACAATCGTTGGTGTTGTGGCTGTGTACATTGTGGAAGGCGCAAAACGGACGACTGCTCTTGGATGACTCGGGGTGGTCCCAGCCATGCTTCGTGTCTCGTTCCTCCGCAAGCACGGAGCCGTGCATAGCTCCTCATGGATGGTGAGCTCCTCCTTCATCTTAACGTCGCGGACACCATCGGAAAACGGTGAAATGATGGCCTCGTCCGTCACCTTGGGGATCTTGAGGCGAACGCTGTTGAAGCACTAGATGTACTTCTACAGGGTCTCCCCTGGTTGCTGCTTGATGCGGCGCAGGTCACCCGCGGCCGGAGGGCGGTCGCGAGTGTCCTGGAAGTTGGCGACAAAGCGGTCGCGCATCTCACCCCAGGAAGAGATCAAACATGAGGGGCAGGTTCAGGAGCCACGAGCGACCACCATCTTTGAGAGCCATGGGAAACCAGTTCGCCATGACTTTCTCGTCGCCGTTGGCCGCCTCGATGCTCAGCTCGTAAAGCTACAGGAACTCCGCAGGGTCGGGGGTGCCGTCGTGCGAGGAGGCAGGTCTGGCTTGAACATGCCTGGCCAGACGACGCTACGTAGCTCTGGAGTGAAGGCGCGGCAGCATGCTGTGGCCACTTGGGCCCTTTGTAGAGGTGGAGCCTACCCTTGATGGCCGTGCACCGCCACCGCAGGCGGCATGCGGTCTAGTCTTGGTGGTGCTGGGAGCGCAGGAGTGTCTTCTTGCGGCCGGGGGACTTCTTGGCAGCTTCCTTCTTCTCGCGTGGGAGCCCAGCGCCGCGGGTCGCGCCAAGGGGCCGCGTGCCTTGGTGGAAGGGCACCGTCTTGGTGTGGAGGTGGCGGAGGCGCTCTGTGGGCTACGTCACCCACGACTGGAGGAGGGCGAGGTAGCGAGAGGGACGGGACATGTGAGCCCCCAGCGGCGCTAACGAGCTCGGCGATGCGGTCCAGCCAGTCCTCGTAGAGGTCGTCGACTGGGCGGTAGCGCAGGAGCTCGCGTGCCATAAGTAGCGCGGCCTGCGCATCCATGGGCGCGCGACGAGCATGAGACGATGAGCCGGCCGGAGTTAGGGACGGGGTAGCGATGCGGCCATCCCGCCGCACCGAGGGGTGCAGTGAAGATGCTTGCTGCTCGTTTCCCACTGGGCCGGTGGCGGCGCTGGCGGCAGGTGATGGAGAACGACAGGGAGACCCCCCGACAGGGGCCGTCTAGGCGACGCGGGCGGCCAGGGCGGCCCGGCACTTGGCGCGAGCTCGGCGAGCGTCTGCCATGGGCGTGGTGGAGCGGTGGAGCGTTGATTGATGAAAGGAAAGCTTCAGCGCACCCCTACCTGGCGCGCCAAATGTCGGATTTCGGGTTCCGGAAAAACCCTTAAGGTTCGAATACTGGGGTGCACACGAAGATCTCTCCCTCCACCTAGCTCACCCACTCACCGCGATCTCAAAGCTCAGCACGTCGAACTCGAGGAACAGGGGACACAAGAATTTATACTGGTTCGAGCCACCGATGTGGTGTAATACCCTAGTCCAGTGTGGTGTGGTGGATTGCCTTGTAGGCTGAGGATGAACAAGTACAAGGGAAGAACAACCTCCTGAGGAGAGGTGTTGTTGTAGGGTGAAACCGTAGAGGGGATCTTTTCACACTTGGAGGGGGAAAAGGAGGAAGAACACTCAAGAACACAAGGCACAAATCACTCAAACAAACCCAAATATCACATCCACTAGAGTAGCATACATGAGATCCACAAGATTACAAGATCAATCCAAGGAAACAAGCACTAGGTAAAGTTCTTCCAACTCCTAGAGGAGGTGAGGTCTTGATGATGATCTACTCCCTTGGGATGTCTTGTAATCCACAAGGATTCTTCCCAAGAGGGGTCTTGATCTCCAAGAGGAGGGGATACAAGGAGCAATGCTCACATTGTTCTATCTAATTCTTTGATGCACCTAAACATGGTCCTAGGTACAACTTATATAGCCTTGGGTTCAAAGGAGATGAAGAGGAGGGCGAAGAGGCAATCTCAGCCGGCCATCCTGGGAGGCCAGTGCGCACGGGGTGAGTTGGGCCCGTGTGCACGGGGGACCCGTGGGCACGGTACACGCCCGTGCGCATGGGGTGCCCAGCGCCAACTCTCTGGATAGTCCGTGGGCACGGGGTTTCGGGGGCCGTGCGCACGGGGTCACCTGGGCCTTCCAGTGTTGCTGATGTTGCGCTCTGTCTTGGTTCGCATGGCCTTGGGGTGGTCCTCCTTCTCCTTGGTGTTGCTCCTGAGCTTATTGGTGGTGTTCCTCTTTGTACGTAATGAGGCAAAGCATATTTTGGTGGGGTTGTAACCCGGTCCCATTCGTATCCATATGCAAGTCAAGTAGGAAGGAGTTCACCTCGGTTTCCAATGCACGTGCTCTAGCTCTTGTCATAGGTCCACGTGGGGCTTGATGTGTTGGTGTAGAGTCCATGGGGATGATGGAAGGATGCTCCGCATCATCTCCCCCCCCCCTTGGGAGAGATCCGTCCATGGATCGTGATCGTCATCACGATGGTATTTGGCTAAGTCTTTGACGTTGAAGATGTCGCTCACGTTGTACTTGTCTCGTGGAATGTCGACCTTGTAGGCATTGTCGTTGTAGCGTGCGAGCACCTTGAAGGGTCCATCGGCTCTCTGGAGAAGCTTGGACTTGTGTTCCTTGGGGAAGCGGTCCTTGCATAGATGTATCCATAGTTGATCACCCGGTTGGAACGCCATCGGAGACTTGTGGATGTTGAGCTTGGAGGCTAGTCGTTGTACGTGGCGCTCGATCATGGAATGTGTTTCTTCATGCATCATCTTGAGGTAGGTGGCTCTCGCACTAGCGTCCATGTTTGCTCGTTCTTGAAGCGGTAGCGGAAGGATGTCCAATGGCGACAATGGGTTGAAACCATAGACAACATCGAAGGGCGACTTGCCGGTGGTAGAGTGTCTTGCACGGTTGTAGGCGTACTCGGCGATAGGTAGGCACTCCTCCCAATCCTTGATATTCTTCTTTATCAACACGCGTAGGAGAGTGGCAAGCGTCCAGTTGGTGACTTTTGTTTGGCCATCTATTTGAGGATGATACGCCGTGGAGAATAGTAGCATGATTCTGAGCTTGGCGCAAAGCGTCTTCCAAAAGTAGCTTAAGAACTTGACATCTCGGTCTGACACAATTGTCTTGGGCACGCCGTGCGACCTCAAAATTTCCCTACAAAAGAGATTGGCAACATGTGAAGCATCGTCTATCTTATTGCATGGGATAAAATGAGCCATTTTAGAGAAGTGGTCCACGACGAAAAATACGGAGTCCTTGCCATTTTGAGTCCTTGGTAAGCCAAGCACAAAATCCATGCTAATGTCTTCCCAAGGTTGATGTGGAATAGGTAGTGGCATATGTAAACCATGGGATTGAGATTGTGACTTAGCTTTGCAACATGTAGAGCATTGTGTGGTGAACCAGGCGACATCGCGAAACATCTTGGGCCGAAAGTAGTTCTTGGAGAGTGTGGCAAAAGTCTTGTCGCGTCCAAAGTGTCCCATGAGTCCACCTCCATGAGCCTCTTGCAAAAGTAACAGACGAAGAGAAGACTCGGGAATGCATAGTTTCTTAGCTCTCATAAGATAACCACCTTTGATATAGCATCGTTCCCAAGAAGTATGCGTCACACACTTAGCAGAAGGAGTAGCAAAAGTCACATCATGCTCATACAAATCTTTGATATGATCAATCCAACAACATTCAATTCAAGTTGAGTAAGTAACATGCATTTGCGGGAAAGGGCATCCGCCACAACATTCTCTTTGCCCTTAATGTACTTGATCACATAGGGGAAAGATTCAATAAATTCACTCCATTTAGCATGCCGTTTATTCAACTTGGTTTGACCTTTAAGGTACTTAAGTGTCTCATGATCGGTATGTATGACAAACTCATGTGGTCTAAGATAATGCTCCCAAACATGCAACACACGCACTAAAGCATACAATTCTTTTTCATCGATGGGATAATTGAGTTGAGCACCGGAGAGTTTTTCACTAAAATATGCAATAGCTCGTTTTTCTTGCATCAAAACTCCACCAATTCCATTACCACTAGCATCGCAATGAACCTCAAAAGTTTTGTCAAAGTTGGGCAAGGCAAGAATCGGAGCATGAGTAAGCAAAGATTTGAGCTCATCAAAAGCGGTAGATTGCAAAGGTCCCCAAACAAAAGGAGCATTTTTCTTACTCAAGGCATGCAAAGGTGAGGCAATAGAGGTAAAATCTTTCACAAAGCGACGATAGAAACCCACAAGGCCAAGAAAACTACACACTTCTTGCAAATTAGTGGGTTGTGGCCAAGTTTTAATTGCTTCAAATTTAGACTCATCAACATGGACACCCTTCGAGGAAACAAGGAAACCCAAGAAAACAAGCTTGTCAACTCCAAAAGTGCACTTTTTCATGTTTGCATAAAGACGTTCCTTGCGAAGAGTTTGCAAAACAGCCCGAACATGATTTACATGATCTTTGATGGATTTGCTAAAAACAAGTATGTAATCGAAGTAGACCACAACAAACACTCCAATGTAAGGACGAAGCACAAAATGCATTAGTCGCATGAAAGTACCGGGAGCCTGTGATAAACCCATAGGCATAACTAACCACTCGTACAAGCCAAATTTAGTTTTGAAAGCGGTTTTCCATTCATCACCCTCTTGCATGTCGATTTGATAATAGCCACTTTTAAGATCAATTTTTGAGAAAATGGTGGCACTAATAAGGTCATCTAGCATATCATCAAGGCGAGGTATGGGATTCCTATAACGAACGGTGATAGCATTGATGGGTCTACAATCGGAGCACATGCAAAAACTGCCATCTTGCTTGGGCACAAGTATAACCGGAACGACACAAGGGATTAAGCTTTCACGTACATGGCCGTTGTCGATGAGTTGTTGAAATTGCCGTTGGATCTCCTTAGTTTCTTCGCGGTTTACGCGGTAGAGGGCCATGTTCGGAAGAGGCGCTCCGTGGATGACGTCAATCCTATGTTCAATGCCATGTAGAGGAGGAAGACCAGGAGGTGGCTCATCGGGGAAGACATCCTTAAATTCCTGCAACAAGTTAGAAAACACTAGAGGAAGAGGATTAGGATTGTTAGTTTTTGCCACCTCATATTTGCAAAGTAGGACAAAGTGGATGGCACTTGATGGATTCTCACACACTTCTCTCATATCTGTTTCTATGGCTAGGAGGACTAAGTTTTTCTCTCTTGGCAAAGAGTCGCTCAATTTTGGCTTGTGGCGCTCACTTTCTTTTTGGTGGTTCACTTTCTCACTAGGATCTCCATGATGGGTGGATGCTTACTGATCGGCAATCACTTGGCTTGGTGACATTGGTCGAAGCACATATTCCTTGCCTTTCATCTTGAAGCTATAGTGGTTGGTTCTTCCGTTGTGGATGACTCCACGGTCAAATTGCCAAGGTCGTCCCAAGAGAAGGTGGCACACCAACATATTGTAGGCGCCGATCTTGAAAGACACTTGCACCGTATGCTCCACTTCAATAGTGCCGGAGTCGCTTAGCCATTGCACCTTGTAGGGACGAGGGTGCTTCTTCTTGACCAATTGTAGCTTGGAACATAGCTCTTCACTTTCCAAGTTGTGACAACATCCTCCGTCGATGATGACCTTCACGGAACGCCCATTGATGCCGGCCTTGGTGTGGAAGATGTGGCATCGTTGTTCTTCATCTTGATGGTGTTGGAGCGTCAAGACCTTGGAGACCACGAGAGAGGGACTTGAACCGTTGTCACAAAAGACTTGATCATTTTCATCTTCGTTCACACGCCGGTGCATGGCCACGTGCTCAAGGGCTTCCATTTCTTCTTCACTCATCGAGTCATATGTTCCATCATCGTTGAAGATCATTGTTCGCTTGTTGGTGCATTCGAAGTACTTGTGACCTCGGCCACCACATGTGAAGCACTTGAATGAACTTGTCTTGACGGGGTCATTCGGTGGCGCCGAAGAAGAGCTAATCTTGGATTTGTAGGTGCTTGCCGGAGGACGAGTCGAGGAAGGCGTAGCTTGCTTGGAACTTGACTTGTCGCCGGTACTTGGTGATGCTCTAGTTGATGTAGGAGTTGCCGAAGTCACGGGAGCTTGAGAGTAGGAGCTGTAGGTCTTGGACGAGTACTTGGCGTATTTGAAGTCATCTTGCACTTGTCACTCAGCCCTGGTCGCTTGATGAACTAGCTCAAGAAGGTTGGGGTATGGTTGGAAGTCGGCAATCCGCTTGATTGGGTGGTTGAGGCCATTCAAGAAGCGTGCCATTGTTTGCTCATCGTCTTCCTTGGCATTGGCTCGTATCATGGCAATCTCCATTTCTTGGTAGTATTCTTCAACCGTTTTTGTGCCTTGCTTGAGGAGTTGCAACTTCTCGAAGAGATTACTGGTGTAGTGTGTAGGCACGAAGCGAGCTCTCATGACATCCTTCATTTCCGTCCAAGTCATGATTGGTGGTTCGCCTCTTGTATGTCGTCGCTCGATCACTTGTTCCCACCAAATGAGGACGTAATCTTCAAATTCGAGGGAGGCCATGGCGATCTTCTTTTCCTCATCGTAGTTGTGAAGACGGAATATCTTGTCCACCTTCAAGGCCCATGAGAGGTACTCATCAGGATCATTGCTTCCGGAGAACTTGGGCATGGTGAATTTGAGCTTGCCGTAGCTGAATTCTTCATCATGGTAGCAGTCTTGATGTCGCTCTTGCCGTGGAGGAGGGTCTTGAAGCACTTGTTCCACTTGATGTCGTTCTTGTCGTGGCGGAGGACGAGGAATATGTGCTAGGTTGCGCCTTTCTTGTTCTTCGCGATGCGCGGCTTCTTCTTGTATCTCCCGACAAAGAGCTTCCTCTTGTTCTCGCACTTGGCGATTGCGCTCTTCCACGGCTCTAGTAGACTCGCGGAGTGCATGTTGTGCTTCGAGTGCTTGTGCTTGACGGATGGCGTCATCATCTTGAGGTTGTTGCCGTGGCACTTGTGGAGGCATTTTCTCTTGCTCCCTTGGTTTGTGCGCTTGTTGTCGCACCCTTTCACGTGCTCGAACTTGGTCTTGCAAGCCATTGCCATGGAATGGATTTTCTGGAGCTTGGCAATCTTGGGGAGCATCATGTCAAGGGACTCGATCTCGGGGAGGACTTGAATCATAAGATGAGTAGGCCGAAGATGGCCGACTTGAGCGGTGGCTTGAGTGGCGCCGTCTTGTTGACGATGATGAGGAAGACGGGCGCTGCACGATCATGTTGCGAAGTTCTTCCATTTGTGTAGTGAACTTGTTGTTGGTGTAGTCGCGGTTCCTTGCTTCCGATTGACGAAGGTCGGCGACGAGTTGGTCAAGGCGTTCACCCAAGGCCTCACTTTCTTGATGGAGAGCTCTTTGCGCGATGAAGAAGTGGCCCTTGGTGACGTAGTCGGGATCAACACCTTGCTCCTCGAAGAGCGGGTTCGCCGACGAACTAGGCCTATCCATCATAACCAAGTGGGGTGAGTAGGAAAATGAGAGAACAATGCCAAAGTTACCTTTTTCGAGGATTGAGGATGTAACAAGTATCACTCAATGTAATGCCACAATAGTAGAATTGGAACCGGGTTTGTTTCTCACACCTACAAGTAAAAGGCTTATGGAGTAGCTCGGTTAGGATGGTGGCAAAAATTTCAAGCAAATGTTAGTCAAGATATCGATAAGGTTGAGAAGGTGCACAAAAATGCAAGTAAAGAAAATAGATCAAACCCAAGTATATCACTAGGAACACACACACGGAAGATAGATGGGATCCGCACAACCAAGGGGTGAGCTCAAAATGTGCAACCACGGAAAATGCTCTTGTTGTGCGAATGCTAGAGAGACGCTAGCTTGATTGCTCAAATGGGCAAGATACGCATGTGCACCAACCTATAAGAGAAACGTTCCGTCTCAATCCCAACTGTGCTATGTATGCGGTGACCAAGATGATATGAGTATGCAAAATGGCTCAATGCTATTGCTTACAAGCTCTTTGTTTCTCCTCTTTTTCTTAAAAGCCTTTCTTTCTTTCTCTTCTTTTTTTTCTATGCTTGATGCTCGAGCCAAGTATGATATGAGACAAGTATGTAAGATATGCATGGGAGAGACTTATGGCACAAAGATGATAACACGATCACTACGATGGACAATAGCGTGGCCCGGCAATTCTCAACTTGCTAGTCTCGATGGGTAAGCGACGCAAAATGGCTCGGGTTATCCATGCGAAAGCAAAGGTGAGTGTCATCAAGGTTACCGTCCTTGCTTATGGTTGGAATGGAGATGAAGTTGTCGAAGCCGGTGTGGAGTCCGAGTCGATGATCGAGAGGCATGATGATGATGTCCAATTGCGCCTAAGTAGCCGAAACACCTTAGGACACAAGAGAAACCGCAGCCCGAAACTCAAACAACCACGAGAAATAGTGCGGAAGAACACGAGTGGTGGTTGGGAATCAAAAAGATGCAAAACAGAAAATGGCTGGAAGTCTCTGGATGGCCCGTGCGCACGGAGTAAGTGAGGCCCGTGTGCATGGGGTCTCGATGGCCCATGTGCACGGGGTGCTCTGTGAGCGGACGAACTGCTTCGGATCTGTGGGAATCTCCAAGTTTAAGGCCAAATTCGAAGAATTGAAAGGTGGGGAAACTGGTAGCTAGGTAGATCCACTTGCCAAACACCAAATTCGTGGACCAAAACAACCAAATCTCACAAGATCCAACAAATTGCAAGAAAATTTTTTGGGGCTATTTTTGGTGGGGATTTTCGAATTTGGACGAAAAACAACAAAATCAAGCTAGCAAATGGGGGGTGGGACTCCAAGATGTGAATCAACCTGGCTCTGATACCAAGATGTTGTAGGGTGAAACCCTAGAGGGGATCTTTTCACACTTGGAGGGGGAAAAGGAGGAAGAACACTCAAGAACACAAGGCACAAATCACTCAAACAAACCCAAATATCACATCCACTAGAGTAGCATACATGAGATCCACAAGATTACAAGATCAATCCAAGGAAACCAGCACTAGGTAATGTTCTTCCCACTCCTAGAGGAGGTGAGGTCTTGATGATGATCTACTCCCTTGGGAGGTCTTGTAATCGACAAGGATTCTTCCCAAGTGGGGTCTTGATCTCCAAGAGGAGGGGATACAAGGAGCAAAGCTCACAATGTTTTATCTAATACTTTGCCGCCACTAAACATGGTCCTAGGTACGACTTAGATAGCCTTGGGGTCGAAGGAGATGAAGAGGAGGGCGAAGAGGCAATGTCAGCCGGCCATCCTGGGAGGCCCGTGCGCACGGGGTAAGTTGGGCCTGTGCCCCGTGGGCACGTCACCAGCCCGTGCGCACGGGGTGCCCCAGCGCCAACTCTCTGGATAGTCCGTGGGCACGGGGTTTCGGGGGCCTGTGCGCACGGGGTCACCTGGGCCTTCCAGTGTTGCTACTGTTGCGCTCTGTCTTGGTTCGCGTGGCCTTGGGGTGGTCCTCCTTCTTCTTGGTGATGCTCCTAAGCTTCTTGGTGGTGTTCCTCTTTGTACCTAATGAGGCAAAGCATATTTTGCTGAGGTAGCAACCTGGTCCCATTCGTATCCGTATGCAAGTCAAGTAGGAAGGAGTTCACCTCGGTTTCCAAGGCACGTGCTCAAGCACTCGTCATAGGTCCACGTGGGGCTTGATGTGTTGGTGTAGAGTCCTTGGGAATGATGGAAGTATGCTCTGCATCAGGTGTTCTTGGGCTCGGTGAGCTTCTGTGGTTGAGGATGATCTGAATGATCCGTCTCTTTCCACTTGCTAATGTGGTGGCTAGTCCTATTTATAGAGGCACGGGTCCTCTCCCCAAATATTAGGCGGGAAGGGATCCCACAACCACCAATTTGAAGGGGGGTAGCTAGTATAAGATATCCTGACAAAAGGTGGTCTTCGCCTGCCAAAGGCTCTGGTGGTGACGCCGTCGTGGGCTCCGCGATGACCTCCGTCCTACCGTCCTGCTGGTCTTGGTCTCGTTGCACCGATATGGAAACCTTTGCCTGATGCCTCGGGACTCCTCGCCTGCACTTGCCCCTTTAGCACCAAAGAGGCAACGGGTACTCTGCGCCCGCTGGCGCCCGTCTGGCCTTGGTCGTCACGGCTCACGTCATGTGAACCTCACGAGGTGCCCCTCGCCTTGACCTCTCCGCTCCTGGCGAGCCAGCCTAGTGAGGCCGCCCCTGAAGAGGTCTTGTGTCGTCCACCTCGCAAGGCTTGGCCCCTCGCGAGGGTCTTGAGTGTTTGCTGGTGAAGATGGGCCGTACCAGGCTACTGCGGGAGCCACGCCATGGGCCGCAGGCAGGCAAGTCTCGGGACCCCCGTTCCCAGAACGCCGACATTCGGTCACGGTGGCATCCGAAGTACCATTGAACGCCGACATTCGGTCACGGTGGCATCCGAGCCACGCCATGGGCCACCACAGGCCGCATAGCCAAATGGGCTATTGAGCTCCTCCCTTTCGAATTTATATACTGACCATGATGAAATATTAAATCTCATGTGTTGGCTGATTTTGTCGCTGAATGGACGGAAGCCGAGCTCCCCAGGGAATACAGTGCATACTTGCATTGGAAGATGTACTTCGATGGCTCCAAAATTCTTGCTGGACTAGGGATTGGAGTGATTCTCACATCCCCCACCGGCGACAATATCTGGTACGTAATACACATCATGTACACCGATTCCAACAACGCGCCCGAACAAGAGGCTCTGTTGCATGGACTTCGGATGGCAGTATCAATGGGTGTACATCGGCTCGAGGTGTGGGGCGACTCTAATCTCGCCATGTCTCAAGTCAACGGTGAATTCTACACAAAATACACAAAAATGACAACATATCAAAATGTCGCCCTCAAAATATCCCCCAAGTTTGAGGGGTTGGAATTCCATCATGTCTCCAGAGATAACAATCAAGTTGTCGACATTTTCGCCCGCATGGGCGCTAAGCGTGATCCTGTCCCTTAAAACACCTTTTTGGAACAGCTCCTTAAGCAATCTGTCATGTGGAAGGATGGTGGCCAGGATGCTGAGGCCAATGGTCTAGAAAAGATCATCCATCCTATCATCGAACCAAACTAGGAAGTTTTCTGAGGCTCGGCACTCAAAGAAATGTCTTCGGCCCACGAAGTCATGGAAGTTATCATGCCATGGACCGGGCCCTTCCTCGCCTATCTTATCCGCCAAGAGCTCCCCGATGACCAGACCGAGGCAAGACACATAATTCGGCGATCTAAGGCCTATAAGGTCCACGAGGGTGCACTATAGAAGAAAAGCACTACTGGGGTTCTCCAAAGATGTGTATCCGAAGGGGAGGGGAGGAAGCCCTCAGATGAGATACATGCTGGCATGGGCGGTCATCACGCGGTAGCTCAGGCCCTGGTCAGCTAGGCCTTTCGGGCCAGGTTCTTTTGGCCCACCGTTTGTACAGACGCCTACATGCTTGTCCAATATTGCGTTGGATGCCAGCTCTTTGCAAATCAACGTCACATGCCCCCCACGGCTCTTCGGACGATACCAAGAACATGGCCTTTTGTGGTCTGGGGGCTGGACATGGTCGGACCACTTAAAGGGGGCCAAGAAAAAGAAGTATCTACTAGTTATGGTCGACAAATTCACTAAATGGATTGAGACAAAACTAGTAACTTCAGCCAAATCTGGACCAGTCATCAACTTTATAACTAGCATGGTCCACCATTATGGTGTCCCCCATTGTACAATAACAAACAATGGATCCAATTTCACAGCCCATGAAGTAAAGGACTGGTGCGCCAACTTGGGCATTAAGCTTGATTATGCCTCTGTATATCACCCACGGTCCAATGGACAGGTCGAACGGGCCAGTGGACTAATCCTGAGTGGCATTAAGCCCCGACTGGTCCGTTCCTTGAAAGAGTCTGACTGCCACTTGGTGGAGGATCTCAGCTCTGTATTATGGGGCATGTGTACCACTCCTAATCGCTACACTGGATACACCATTTTTCATGGTGTACGGGGCAGAAGCGGTCCTCCCCGGCGACCTTATCCATGACGCACCTAGAGTGCGCATGTACGAAGAAAAGGAGGCCGCTAGATCGGCAAGACGACCTGGACGCCCTGGATAGGGAGCGCGACATAGCTCGTGCCCGCTCTACCTTTTACCAACAGCAGCCCTGGTGCTACCAGAGTAGGGAAGTTCGGGAAAAGCATATAATGTGGGTGAACTCGGCTTGCGACTCCCAGAGAAGCAGAAGAATAAGCTATCGCCCAAATGGGCGGGCCCCTTCATAATTGATCACGTGCTCGCAGGGGGAGCGTATCGTCTCCGCAACCCAATGGACAGTCCCCTCGAACCAAACCCATGGAACGCAGCTCGGCTTCGGCGCTTCTATGCCTAGACCGGTGTCAATACCCTCCATACTCTCTTCTTCCTATAGTCTTTTCTTTCTATTTTTCGTTGGTATTTTCCAGGCTGTGTTCGACTAAACCGAGCTACGTTAGGTTTTTTTCGGCACACATCTTAAAATGTACTACCCGGTCATACCTGGGCGGTCTTTTACGAAGCCGATAAATACATCTTCAGTGCATTCATTAGTCTCTATCGTGTTTCCACCCTTCCAGTCTCGTTTTAAAGCTACTATATGCATCAATTTGACTTGAGATTTGGCCAAGCTGGGGTGCCTTGCTCCTATGCTTACCCCCTATGTTCCCGATTGTTCGGCTAGGAAGTAAAGCTAGCTCTCGGTGCAACGAACATGCACGTTTTTTGATCAAGCCCATACATAGGCGTACTAATGATCATGCATTCAGCACCAATGCACAACACAAGGCCGAGCCAGAGAAGCCGCTATTCATGAGATCAAGGAGCGTATCAAGAAGACCAAGCTAACATACAAGTCAAGATTCCAAGAGGAGTTTCCCATGCCGGCCAGGCGAGGCCGGGAAGGTCGATACCACAAGCCAATAGCAAAGCCAAACCGTGCCAACCACGCCTCCGGGGCAACTGAAGACCGTGGCGCGCACCCCTCCAAGAATGTCCGGCAAGCCCTGCCCCCGGCAGGCACAGGATAATTACCACCGCTCCACTGTATCGCAATGCCAATCACTTGTCGATGCGGTGTCAAGCCCCCAGGCAGCTAAGTGGCTCTCACTAAGCATGTGGCGACCCTCTGGAAGACAGATCACACCCTTGTGACACCCGTCTAAGGGCGTGTCAAGATGATAAGCAAAGCTAGCTGAAGCTTGCCAGAGATGCACCCCCGCACGACACCTAAGGTAGCATTTATGGCATTTTCTCCTAAGTGCCAGAGTTAGATATGATAACATTGTTAGCTATCTAATCACAAGATAATGTCTTTTTTGCCAGTGTGGTTACCCCTTGGGCTATAGAAGGAGGTCCAAGGCAACCTAGAGGAGGATTTGGACCCCCTCACACTTTTACGTGCGTAGCAGCTCTCCCCAAGGCCACGTTGTCGGGCTTGAGCGCTGCGTGTTGTTGTGTTTCCTCCAATGCAATCCACTAAAGCGGGAGTAGGGTTTTACGCTTCCCAGCGGCCCGAAACTAGGTAAAACGACCAGAGCCCCATCATCATGTTGTCTCATGGTTTTCGCTCTTTGTCCAACGTGATCTCCCCTTGCTGAACCACAAGGGGCTCATGGCCCCATAGGTGATCGTGTTTGTCCATGACATCTTTGGGGCGCCGGGTAGGGGGGGGGGCTCGCTTGCTTGAACCCGAAGTTGTGAATAGTGCGTCGATCTTCATCATCGTCTTCTTCGTCATCATCTTCTCTGTCCATGGCCCCCAAGAAGAAACCCGGCGCGACCGCACACCTCTCCACTTTAAAGGCCCCCTCACACGCAGCAACGGACGCTGTAGGCGCCACAACGGTGTCTGGTGAGGCGAGTGCCGCAGGCGACACAACCGGCGCAGGCAGCGCCGTTGTTGTGTCCCCCGCAGCCGAAGCTAGAGCAGGAAAACTCAGGGAGGGGCAGCATCAGCAGCATCCTGACGAGCTTGGCTCGGAAGCTGCGGGTGGAGGGAACGCCCAGTCTCCACCTCCCCGCCACACTAGCGGATGCAGTCGCAACAGCGACACCCGCTCCGGCGCAAGCCACGATCCTCAAGTTCCGCCCACTACAGGCGCGGCTATGAGGCGCACACCTTGCCCAGAATGAGATGGGCAGGGCGGAGCGCCGAACGGAGCAGCCGACCCCCAAGCACGGCCCACTCATCACCAGACTGCTTTTGCGACCGATCCACGATGGCAAGAACGCGGCGACGATCCTGCTGGTTCTACCAGGTGTCGAGCGACGTCGCGGTCTGCCTCACTAGCCATGCCAAGCACGGCCACGGAAGCAATGATGTGAGCCCAGCTCCTATTGAACTTTCCACCAATGGCTAACAAGATGGATGAGTGGAGGGCCACCATCCAGAGTTTGATTGGCTTTGCTGAGCGGATAAATCACAACATGCAGAGCCGTCATGATGCTGGCGAACGGCAACGGTGGCCCAAGATATTGGTCGTGTTGAGGGGGCTACACCAACGGTGCAATCCCCTCCACGACAACAGGCTAAGTGGCAGCCTTAGCGAGCCCGACGAGACATCGATGGCTTCGTCCGACCTGCAAACCCGTCGAGATCAGCAGCGAGTTCTGGAAGACCGGCGGAAGGAAGATGCGCGCGTCACCATAGAGTGATGCCGAGAGGCACGCCGTCAATCCGACAGGCGCAATGGCCCAGACGATGATGAGCTCGCGCCCAGTGCTGGCGGGTACTTGCCTTTCGAGGTTGGATGCCCTGCCTTCACTCGTGAGTTGTGGCAGGTCCGCTGGCCATCTGCCCGATTCTTCAAGCCTGAACTGCCAGAGAAGTGCGATGGAAAATTAAACTCGACAGAGTTTATGAGGATATATACAATTGGCTTTCAAGCCGCCAGAGGCAGAGATGAGAAGGTGTTCGCCAACTATTTCCCTTTGGCACTTAAGCCAAATGTGAGATCGTGGCTGATGCACCTGCCGGAAAACTCCATTTCATCATGGGCTGACTTGTGCAATGAGTTTGTTGGCGCCTTCACAGGTGGCCGTCAAGAGCCTTGACAGGCCAGTGACTTGCAGGTACTTCCGCAGAAGGAAGAGGAGGATCTGCGTAAGTATATACAGAGGTTCCGTCGAGTGCACCGAACATTCCAGAGAAACACCTTGCAGCTGTGATTGCCACGTTCCATTCAAACGTGCGCAACAGAAGGATGCGGGCCAAGATGAATGTTGGCTGCCCAAGACCATCAACGAGCTATACACCTTGGTAGATAAGTGTGCTCGGGCTGAAGAAGGGAGGCGACTCCCCGGAGAGGAGGCTAGTGTCGAAATTGATTCATATGACGATGACTGTGCCGCCAACCCAAAGGGGAGGAACCGGAGGCGCAATAGGAAGCACAAAGAGAAGGCAGTGTTGGCCATTGAGAGCTCTGTTGATCCTAGTGCTAGCAAGAAGACCAAGAACGAAGCCCCCGGCAAGGGAGCTGCCACATGCGCTGATTGCCGGGAGGCCGCAGCAGCAGAGAAAGCTGGGTAATCCGACAGGCCGTACTACAAAATCCACCGCACCAAGGGCCATGATCTCCAAGAGAGTTATCAAGTTGAGAAACTTGTTAAGAAACAAAAGGTTGAATATGAGAAGCGTGACAGGGAGAGAGACCAAGAGGGTGCTGGCGGGAAAGGCCATCGTAGTAGAGGAGGCCGCCGCGGCAAGGCCCCAAAGCAGAAGGAAAGGCCCGCCAGAGGCTGCGAAAAGAAAGAAGGAGATGATGGGAGTGATGAGGACGATGAAGAAGAAACCATCGAACAAGAATTCCAGAAGGCAACTGAAGCCATGTGCAATGATGGGGGTGCGTCCTTGCACTCCTCTCATCGGCAGCTCAAGTACATGGGCGCGTGAAGTCAATGTCACGGAGCCAACTCAGGATTCCCGAAGGCCACTTAAAATGTCCCGCGCGCCTATCATCTTTGACAAAGAGGATCACCCCGACCACACCACTGCAGTAGGGTGTTTGTCGTTGTTGGTTTCCCCAATGATCTGAAACCTCAAGGTAACAAAGATGCTAGTTGACGGCGGGGCTGGGCTGAACTTGATCTCCCCTAAGGTGGTTGGCAAGCTGCAGATCCCTGCACTAGAAAAAAATACACTTCCGTGATGATACGTGTTTGTCACAGTAGGTCGCGTTTTCTATCATGCATGTACATCCATGACGATTTTATGACAGAATCAAGATAGCCATACCTATGCTGTCGTAGAAGTGTTCCAGGACATTACCAAAATTATCATCACGGAAGTGTCCACTTCCATGACGATAAATCGCGCATCACAGAAGTGCTTTCGTCAAGGGTGACCGACACGTGGCATCCACCGTAACGGAACGCCGTTAAGCTATCGGGTCTGGTTTTGGATCCGATAACCCGTTAACAGCCCGGACCAATGGGGATTTTCCACATGTAAAATCATCATTGGCTGGAGGAAACACGTGTCAGCTCTGCGTTGGCACAGGTGTCAATCATCCAATGGGCGAGATGCGCCTATGATATGTTGACACGTGGACCGGCCCAAAAGTGGCCCATAAGGTTTAAATGGGCCGGCCCAGCAAAAGGCCCACAAGATTTTGCGGACCATAATGGGCCGGCCCAGCTAAAGGCCCACGAGATTTTGCGGACCATAATGGGCTGGCCCAACTAAAGGCCCACAAGATTTTGCGGGCCATAATGGGCCGGCCCAGGTAAAGGCCCACAAGATTTTTGCGGGCCATAATGGGATGGCCCAGGTGAAGGCCCACAAGATTTTTGTGGACCATAATGGGCCGGCCCAGCTAAAGGCCCACGAGATTTCGCCGACATTAATGGGCCGGCACAGCTGTAGGCCCACAAGATTTTGAGGACCCTAGTAGGCCGGCCCATTAACTGGCTGCCATGTTTTGGGCCAAATGCCGGCCCATATTTGATCCGGTCCATTAATGGCCTGCCACGTTCCGGGCCTAATAATGGCCCATATGAGATCCGGCCCGTTAAAAGCCTACCACGTTCTGGGCCAAATTACGGCCCAGATCAGGTCCGGCCCTTTAAGAGGCTTTGGGCTAAATTATGGCCCATATCAGATTCGGCCCGTCAACTGGACGCTATGCTTTTGGGCCCACTTGCTAAAGGCCCATTTAGTAATTCGGCCTGATATTAGTTTCGGCCTGTTAAGGGCCCGTTTAACATTTCGGCCCTATATTAATTTCGGCCTGTTAAAAGCCCGTCATATAGTTGGGCCTAACTACGGCTCGGTTTGCATCCGGCCTGCTCGCAGCCGATAATCTGATTGGGCCAAACAAGGACCGAGACAATTTTGGCCTGTTAAAAGCCCGTGATTTGATTGGCACAATCATGGGCCGGGGTCCATTTCGGGCTACTGCCGGCCCGTGAGCTGTTCGGCACGTTTCAGGCCCAACCTACTTCTCAGCCTCCTAAAAGCCCATTGAGTTTTCTTGCGAAAAGAGGGCCGGCGGTTTACTCGGCCTATTAAAGGCCCGAATCTACTAGTGGGCTAGTTTACATTTAGGCCTTTTAGCAGACCAAGATGACAGAGCCCATGATGCGGATCATACATCGTGATTGCATGACGGCCCGATTATGTACCGTAATTTTATGGTTTGGCCGGTTTACTGCGAAGACAGGATATATATACAGTAAAATAACTGCAGCATCGTGAATAAGAAAAAACCTAGACTATACAATAAAGAAATTACGGCATATTACATCCACTGGGCATCAAAGTTCGCCACTATGATAATAAAGCACAAGCAGACAGCAGATAACATACACTGGGCATCAAAGATCGGCACGAGTGCAAATAAACACGCCGACAAAATAATATAGAAAACCGACAACACTACAATAGAGTTCAAGAAAGGTTAGCCCTGCTGGGGAGCTGTAGTGCAAACAGCTGAGCAAGATGATGAGACTGCGCTTGTTTAACACTTATGTCCTCCTCACTCTGAAAGATAAACAAGCAGACAGATGACAGGTTTTGCACATAAAAGTATCAGTGCTGACAATTCATCACATTTCTTACTGACGAATAAAGTGACACAGTTTAAAATTGCATTAACACAATATGGTATTGTTCAGGTCAAGACATGGCAGGAAATGACATTGTGAAGGAGTTGGCAGCTTCACGACACCACTGGATTACAGATCAAGAACTCATAAGTATCAATGGTTAGTGTGCTGTCAATTTATCCCATTTCAGATTGGCAAATAAAGAGACGGTTTAAATAATAGTAGAATGATATGACATTGTTCATAGTTAAGACATTGCAGAATATGACATTGTGCTGTAGTGGGTAGGTTCACCACACCACTGGATTACGGATCAAGAACAGAAGCATACATGCAGTGCAAAAGAAGATCACTTGCTCTGTATAGTTTAATTTACATGGTATGAAGAAGGAACTTGGTTGTACAACTGAAAACTTAAATTGAGAAGGACAAACTTTTGTTTATGAACTACATAATAAACTTTAAACATGCAATTTGATGCAAACACCAAAAATAACCAGCTGTTGCAGTCATGCCTAACCAAATATACACAACAAAGTTTGAAGGCTTGAGAAGGACAAACTTACATTATTGGTGAAGACAGGCTCTATAAAGCCCTTGTCCATGCTGATGGGGGGGGCAATTCAAGAAGTTTACCACAGAATCTTCTTCATAAGCATTGCATTTATTCTACATTTTGTTAAGAGTAAATATAGATGTGATAATATAAGAAAAAATGGAGAATATTTAAGATAAGATGAAGAGTGATGCTACATAACCAAGTAGCTATAAATGTAAGTACAACGATACAGGCAAAAGGTACAGCCAAGAGCAATGCACAGCTAAACTTCTTCAGTACCATCGGTGTTATCCAACCTTATGGTAAGAGTAAATATAGATCTGGTGTGTAGAAAATGGAGGGCAAAGGAAAATAAGCTGCAGAGTGATGGTACATGAACAACTACCTGTCAATATAAGTACACTGATAAAGGACAGCAAGTACTTACAAGAACAATGCAGAGCTAAAAAATTCATTGGCATTGGATATATTCTACACTAATGTAACCATTCATACAGATCAGATAATTTGGAGCGAACAATTGATAAGCAAGCTATCATGCATACTGCTGTCACATAATGAACCAGGTATGTATGCAAGTACAGTGATACAGGACAACAGGTACTAACAAGAGCAAAGCAGCGGGCAGCATATTTGCGATATCCTGTCGTTCTTTTCAAACCGGAATTCTTCTTCGAGCAGATTTCCTGCAAAAAAGATCCGTAAGGCACATGCGGAAAAGTAGAAGTTCAAATTGTCATGTGATTTCATAGACAGTACCTCATCCTGGGAACGAGACCAGTGCATAACAAGGTTTTTCCATTCAATGTCTTCTAAATTTAGCACAGGAGACTTCACCGGAAATTCGTTTATAGACTTGCCATCAAAGTGTGATTTCCTCAGGTAACACCGATACTGCTGCAATGCTTCCTTGAAAAGCACAAGCAAGCTTTGCTCGTCATGACTATCCAGATTGACCCTCGCCTACTTACAACAATGTAATGTAAATCATTGATGTGTTCAATAAGCAGAAAACAGGAAAATAATAACCATGAATAATAGCACTTACACGTAAGTTGGACAGGAAGATGTGAAAATGGTGTTTGTCTTCACTATAATCTTCCCATGATGGGAATATATGCACGTAGTCCCTAACAACATTGAAAGCATTGTCTTTTAAACTGGGAATAACTGGAATGGGGTTCCAATCTGCAGGAATTGGCCGTCTCTGCAGTTGGGATAGGTCTTCGGCCGGTGGACTTGCTGTACTTTTTGCTGGAGTGGGATTTTTCTGTGGTACGGCTGGTGCTATGGCAACTGAAATCGGTATACCTTTTGCTGGAGTGCAGGTCCTGTGTGGTGGGGCTAGTGGTGTGGCCAGTGAAGTATGGGTACAGTCTGCTGGAGTCGGTCCTACGTTTTGTGTCACTGGTTGTACAGCCAATATAAGTGGGGTGTTGTCTGATTTCTCCGGCACCACCACGTTTTTCAAGGACTTTGCTGGTGCTCCTTCAGGTTCGGCAATCACCCTCTTCCTTTTTGATGTCTGATGCACAAGAACAACATTTGAGTGGAAAAACATGGTATGATGACAGATGGAATATGTATTGATAATGGATGGGCATGGCATCTCGACATATATGATGAGTAAACTAAGCAGATGGCGGTGCAACAAAGTAGAAGAAATGCAAGACAACATATGCAAGATACGCGCAATCAATAAAACCTTGCCAAATTAGAACAGGCACCTTGATGGGTGAACAGGACAGGCCATCTGCCTTTGACTCCTCGAGGTTAGAATAGTCATTAGGATCATATTCTGAACAAGAATCAACAGGTGGGGAGCGTATGAGTTTCATTGCATCCAGAATGGCACTCAATGCCTTGGTGCCAATTTTGTAAGTCATTGCAGTGTTTAGCTTCAAGAGTGGACTGCTGCTAGTGCGACACAAAGCAGCTACACAGATCATAGTGTAGATATAACGGGAAAACCGTAAGCATCAGAGTAAAATCAGCAAAGTGGAACTTGCTGGAATATATGTGCTAGTATTGCCGGTACGGCTAGAAAGGCTTCGGATACCAGCTCTCTTCAACTGAAGGTGCGGTACTGTTAATATCAGTGTAACTCTCAAAGGCGACACAGCTCCCCGCATTTCCTTGCTATTCTTATAGGATTCAAGTGGGCAGGCCACTACAAATCCTATTCCCATGTTTACAAAATCCTACGAATCAAAGAGGCCCGAAGAGTTCAAAGTGTCCATCACAACCGACCGTATAGACCTCTACACTGCAAATGTCCCTGCTCATCTTCACTACAAGGAACATACTGTACTACTATCATACTCCCTCCGTTCCAAAATATAAGTCTTGGTAGAGATTTCCACTATGGATCACATACAGATGTATCCAGATACATTTTAGAGTGTAGATTCACTCATTTTGCTCCATATGTAGTCCATGGTGGAATCTATACAAAGACTTGTATTTAGGAACGGAGAGAGTACTTATTAAAGAAGAACGGAAGAGGAACATGCTAAAGAAGAGCAAGCAGATTTTGGATAATAAAATGTTCGTTGCGCAGTGCCCACACATGATGAACCAGAGCGCATTAAGAAAGCAACTCCCTGCTGTCTCTCTATATGTGGTGCACGTGCTTTTCGAAAGTAAAGTAGGAACATTAGCTGACCAATTAAATGTTATCTGTTTTAGTAATATCAGCATCATATCAGATTCGTACTTGAGCAACAAGTTTGGAATTATGAGTGGCACGTTGTTTAGCTTGATGGATTCAGGAGCAGTGCTCAGCAGGTACGATGATGGTACTGAATATAAAGGCATGTGTGCATGCAAGTCGCGTGACTTTTGTCATTTGGGTCAGTCGTCCATTTCAGGCGGTTGGATGAAGATCCTACGTCTCCTAACCCTTCTTCTTCCTCGTCTCTGATTCTTCCCATACAGAACACCGCACGGGCCGCCGGCCGGACCACCGGCCCCCACCGCCTGTGTTCCTCCGCCACCCCCACCCCCACCCCGCCCCCACCCGCGTCGAGTTTACTTCGTTGGGAAAGGCCCCACCACCGCCCCCACAACCACCGTCCCCACCCGAGCCCCTTCGTTCGCATCGGCGAACTCCGGCGAGCTCTGAAAAATCGACTGACCCAATTTTGAAATTTATACTACTGTGATTTAACTAGTGTGGAACATAAAAGGGGAAAACCATAAGCATCGGGAGTATCGTGTTGAGCATGCCATGGCGGATCTGAAGGTGCAAACCGGACAAAGGCAACTTCGCAACCAATGTTTGCTTTCAACTAGCAAGTAAGTGATGGACAAGAAATCAGAGTAAAGCAGTGGCTATCTATTTTCTTGCTGCGATAAATATGTTCAGCAGATACGAAAGAGTACCGCCTCTGGTGCGGCGCCGTGTATGCATCTGCTGGGAATTTGACGGTGCTACGGTAGCGATGGCTGTCAACGGCGTGGAAGCAGATCTAGGAGGGTAGACGGTGGCGGCGGGGCGCGGTGGACGAGACGGTCGTAGGAGCGGCGCTGGCAAGGTGGACGACGGCAGGGATGAAGCGAGAGGACGGGATGCAGGGATCCTGGTCCAAAGCCATGGATGAGAGAGGTCGATCTCTTGTAATGGACGGCGGCATCGGGGTATCAGCTCCGCCATGGTGGATGAGGACGGTGGTGGATGGGGTGGCGGACGGAGGAGGCTGGGGTGGAGAGGGTGTTTTGGTGCCCATGGAGTACGAATGGGGAAATGGAGGTAGAGAGGAAGGGGGGAACCATGTCTTTAGGGCGCGCTTGTCTCAAATGCGAGGAAATTTACAAACTTAGCCCCCGTTTCAAATTTCCTACATCACATCAATATTAGTCGGTTGTGGATAGGACAGCAATCTCGCATACACCGAATATTTGCCGAAGAGAGTTTGTTTCTGGCACCCACCGTGTATGAATCAGGGAGGGAGTCGATTTCGGCCGAGGACACACTGTGTTTTGGCGCCCACCGTGTATGAATCTGGGTGAGAGGCGGTTATGTCACGTTTGAGTGAAATTACAAACCTACCCCTATCGAAACCTATAGAAATTGAGCAGATAGGCTTTGCGTGGCAGGGATAGGCAGTAGTAATTTCCATCTCGCAGATTTTGGTTTCAGGCAGTTACTGCGACTTTCCCCGCTCCGTTCAAATTTTGCAGAGTGCACGTATACCGTGCCAACTCAATTCGAATCCCGTTTGTATTCTATTTTTTCGGGCAGGATCCATTTTCGATTGGAATAAAATTCTATATACATCATTTTTTTATATACTTTCAAAAGCACAACAAAAATTCTGCTCCTTTATATGTATAATATGATTTACAAATACAATGATCTCAAAATCATAAGGTTGAATTCAAAAAAATTAAACCAAATTATGTTCTACTAAAATGTATGGATCAGTAATATCTACATATTGAATAACATAGACGCGCGTGAATTCATATGAGTATGCATGTTTGATAGATCAATTTTGGTTCGAGTATGGAATACATGTATCATCATCTCGAATTCAAATATTTGAATCCCTTTTATGTTCACTCCGTTCATGCCCATCTCTCTTGCATGCATGCTCCTTCATGTAGCTATCACTCTCTTTTCTCCAGCTCACCCGCACACTCACTTCATGTTTCTCCTATCCACGCAAACATGGTCTCTCGACATCTCCCTTGAGAAGTGTCACACTCTCCCTATCATTATACATTACACGGTTTTCATTATCTCTCACGTCTATACCATTCTCTGGTATCACTAGGTACCTAAGCTTTCTTTTTCACCGCCACACACACAGTCTCCACTCGTATTTCACTTTGTCTTTCTCTCTATGGGATTCTCTCACACACCCTATATGTCTCTAGATATGACTCATACCACTAAAATTACTCTTTCTCTCTCTCCTATAGACACAACATTTGTTGCGGTCTCCTTTTCGTCTCCATCATAGACTGACATTATTCATTTGTTTACCGATCAGACAAACTCCCCCCTCTCTCTCATACACACACACACAACTCCTGCTTCCACTCCCCTTCCCGAATACCTTCTCTCTCACACACACACAAAACTCTCACTTTCGCACCAACGACTCATATTTCTCTCAGAAACATTTATCGACTAGCCTCTAGATAGGTTTATACACCCACACACTCGTGCTTCCACTATCGCACACATGTCTCTCTCCCGCTCCTTGTATCTGTGTAGATTTTTCTTCCCTTCTTGAGACACGCCCTCTCGATCGTGCACACACACACTATCGCCTCATTTTAAGCTGATACCTCTCGCACACACACTCTTTGTGTCTTTGTCACACATGCACTCCGTCCTCCTCCTCTCTCCCTCTCTCTCTCACACACATGGGCTTTTTGCCACAACTAGCAAGATGCCCATGCGTTGCACGGAACATCAAGATGAATTTGTGTGAGTAGTTTATCTTGTGGGATAAAAGGATCAACGAGGGAAGGCCCTATTTGCAAGTGTGGAGAGGGGTGTGGGTATCTTTTTGCAAAATTGCCATAGTTTCCTTCCTATCCGTCAGATATAGATCGGATGACCTATATTGCAGGATGGCAGGCACACGATCATCACCGACTATGCTTTTTATAAGAGTAGGGATAAAAAATAGAGTTGGTGATGATGGTGGGCCTGCCATCCTGCAATATAGGTCGTCCGATTTATATCTGACGGATAGGAAGGAAACTATGGCAATTTACACGCACTCCTCTCCACATTTGCAGATAAGGCCTTCCCTCGTTCATCCATTTCTCCCACAAGGTCTTGATGTTCCGTGCAACGCACGGGCATCTTGCTAGTAAGAGTAGAATCAAATTAGACATATACCACTTCTCGAATCTTGAAACCAACAACATTCCTCCCTTATCTCATCAAAACCGCCAAAGGAATATATTTTGAGTGAAACATAACATATTTTTAGTGATATACGTATTTCAAAACTAGACTTTTTTCTATCAAATCGGTGAATATGTATTAATCTACTCTGATCGTGTGGCAACGCATTGGCACATTGCTAGTAGTTATTATAATTTTTTGGACACCAGACAAACGGTGGAGTACATATACAAAGAGAAGAGGCGCACGCACGCAGTCGGTCTCTCGCTGTCTCTCACACATGAGTGTTACATAAAGGCAACGTTAACAAATAAACCCTAAAGCCCTAGGTGCACGATTGCTGCATTCGCGGGTACCGGGTACGAGGTGGAGCGCACCATTGTAGGAATAGTCAGCTCGCGTGATAATTTGATCCGTAGGAGTTGATGGTCGGGACCACAGGTGAATAACTTGGAGGCGGTGGCTTGCCAGTTGCCACAGATCGAGTATCCACGTTTAAAATATCATTTTTTTAGCGGGGTTAAGAGTTCCGATTTTCAATGGCGCGTTATAAGTACTAACTAGTTTTAAGAACGATTGGTATGGAGCGAAAATGGAATTCATAGTACTATGTACCTCCTTGGCATATTGTTGCATGGGTTTATTTTGCGAGATGTTGAACCTGGTATTTCTAGGGAAAATACTATGGTTTAGATTTAGATGTTAGTTTTTAGTAATGAAAATTGGATGGGGAAACCCTTCTTTGATTAAAAAAAACTACTACCTCTGTTCTGGTTTACTAGTCCCCATCGTATTTTGGGTCAAAGTTTGTCCACGAATTTTACTTGTAAAATGTGAATGGAAAACGAGATTTTGTTATACCCAAACAAAAAAGGACTGGAGGGAGTGATTGCTCTGACACGGACGTGACCTCTCATAGCGCAGGCATTGAACTGGCGCGTCGGCCAAGAGGGCCCCACTCGCTGCAGGCCCGGCTGAACATGCCTCCTCGCCGCATGCAACCGGCTTCAGACTGCCCCGCTTGCCTTCATTGAATCCGCGCGTGTGCCGGCAACACGTCCTTCCGCAAGCCGGCCTGGCATTTTAGAACACAAAAAATGACCAAAATATAATTAATTACGCATGGTCTTGACTTGTTGTGCTCGCACTGGTAGCAGGAACTAGAGGTTTTTCTTTATTTATAACTCTCCTCAAAAAATTTTTGACTTTCAAGTGAATCATGGTTGTGGACATTCTGTATGAATGTGCAGATATCTGTGAACATGAGTTTGATGTGGAAGTTGAACTTGGAATGTCGGGCTTGCGCGTGAACTATACCATGTCCAATGCTTCGTCTGTTATTGTTTGGAAAGTAATTGCTATTATTACATGACCTGAAAAAAATATTTTGTGCCACATGAGTAGATGAACGGACATCACAATAGGCATGCTGACTGGATAAACACTTGAACCTAGCTATTATGAAGGAAATTTTGTATTGACAACAATTTTAGATAGTAGGAGACGCCTAGCCTGCTCTGCCTCTCCTAGCTTATTTCTGGCTTCTTCCATCTCTTCTTTGGCATGGGTGAAGAGAGCATCTGATTGCTCTTTTCGCTTCTTCAGGAACTCAGCTACATTCTCAAGGGCTGCTGCACGCTTTCTTTTAGCCTTTACTAGAGCCACGAGGACACGAACAACTGACGACTCCATCTGGCTTGTGCGTAATCCAGCATCATCTGGGAATTTGCACCTTGTGTCTAATCCAACATCATTACGGAACTGGCACCTTGTGTGTAATCCAGCCTCATTTTGGAAACATGATCTCGAGGTAGACCATACTTCCCTCCTCGCAAGAACTGCATCCTGACATGAATTTACTTATTTTTTAGATCAATACTCAGAGCAAGCCAGATCCATTTAGTAGAAGCCAGATAAACAGAACTCGGAGAAGTGAATTCAAAAGGAAAAAATAGAAAAACAGACTACAAGGTGAGAACACCCACTTCCTACATCAAGCTAAAAAAGAAAGCATTAGGACGATTAAGACTCTTCTTATTACACACTGAAGAATACGAGGCTTAAGAGAAACAGAAACTACAACATATACACATCGAAGAACACGAGGCTAAACGAAAGTAATTGAAAGGGTGTTACTTACCAAAGCTCGTTTTACAGGTTCGGTGCATCACCTCTTTATCTTGCCATGCTCCTTGAAGATGTCCCCAATATCCCGTGTTTGGTCTTCATTGCTCCTCTACATGTTCGCACTCGTGGTTTTAAAATCTCAACATGGCAAGAAAAATATACTACTAGTAATACTCGCGCATCTTGTGGGCAACATTAAAGCACTCGTCTGCCATGTTAGAGCATCTCCAACAGAATCGCAATGCGCGGCGCTTTAAAAAAGCGTTTATAGTGCTGAGATCGAGAAGTAGAGATAGAGAGTAGAGACTAGAGAGTAGAGGATAGTTCTCAGCATAGATAGATAACAAAAATAGATTATTCAACTACTCCTCGTCATCCGACTCCTCCTCGGTGTTGTCCTCCTCCAACGTCTGACTGTAGGCGTGAAGATACCGATCGTTGTCGGATTCCCAGAGCGACGCTGCTCCTAGCCTCATGTTGAATTGAGCGTCCGCTTTTCGCCGACGCTTGTCCTCGCGATAGGTGGCTCGTTCCGCCCTCCTCTTATCCCTCTCCGCCCTCCTTTGCGCGTATAACTCGCGCTCGTTGATGATGTCCTGCGGGAACCGTTGGCGCCACAACGCCATGGCTTCCTCGTCCATCGCGGCGATGCCGAGATGGTGCTCCCACCTCCGGTTGTCGCGACGATCCTCGTCGGTGATAAGCCGCGGCAGAGGTGCGAGCTCCTGTGTCCGATCCCGCGTCGGCACGTTGGGGAAGTTCAATGTTCTATCAGGCCACCGGAGGTGCCACGCGGCCACATCGTACGCGCGGGTGGCCTAGTTGGCGGTGTCGAAATTGCCGAGGCCGAGGCGCATCCCGCGGAACCAGATCTCGACGGAGAAGCCGCTGGAGGGGTGCGCGCGGACGCCACGGTATCCCCAAATTTCCCGGCGATGCAGCAGCATGGTGGCGCGGCGGCGGCGAGGCGAGAAAGAGCGGGGGGAGAGTGGTGGTGAGGCACAGAGCGGGGAGAGAGTGATGGCAAGGCACAGAGCGGTGGGAGGGCGTTGGATTCTATAAAGCGCGCCGGACGCCGCGCGCCAAAACAAGCGCATGCCCGGCCGCTTTTTTTTGAATATTTACTGTAGGGTAAAAACCCCACAGTCCTTTATTGCCTCAACCAAACCAAATCAAACTGTACAGGGATTACAATATTTACAGGCCTAAGCTAAAAAGAAAGAAAGCTTACTTTAGATGAGGGATTTAACCCAATCAACAAGTCTAGCCCTAAGGTTATCCTTAAGTCTATGGGACAATAGAAGGATATCATGAATAAAATTACATCTCCATGCAGCAAAAGTAGCCCTCGTCCCCCTGAAGGTTCGTCCATTCCTCAGAATCCAAATATTCCAAGAAGCTGTGAGCATCACTTCAAGGAAGACTGGGTGTCCAAAACTTTGCCTTGCTTGGGAGATGCACTGTTGAGTATTTGAACCATGGTTCCAATCCACTTGCAAATAATTCCAAACCCTGCAACTGAAATTGCATTCAAAGAAAAGATGTGCTCTGTCCTCATAGACAAACGCATTGCAGATGACACATAAATTATCATCTAGAGGGGACCTCCGATGCCGTCTGACTAACAAGTCCTTATTATTGAGCATGTCAAAGAAAATGAGCTTGCCCGACAGCTTTTTCCCGCGCGCGCAATCCTTTCCCGACGTCTCTGCTATCTCTACTCTCTTCTCTACTGTTATATTTATTTTATATTTAATATTTATCTCTACTTCTCTACTCTCTACTTTTTTCTCTCTACTTTTTTCTTATAAAAAAGCAGAGTTGGTGATGATGTTGTGTCTGCCACCTGCAATATAGGCCATCCAATCTATATCTAACGGATAGGAAGGAAACTATGACAATTTACCCGCACTCCTCTCCACATTGGTAGATAAGGCCTTCCCTTGTTCATCCTTTTCTCCCACAAGATCTTGATGTTCCGTGCAACGCTCGGGCATCTTGCTAGTCTTATAAAAAACAGAGTTGGTGATGATGGTGTGCCTGCCATCCTGCAATATAGGCCATCCAATTTATATCTGACAGATAGGAAGGAAACAATGGCAATTTTGCAAAAAGATACCCACACCCCTCTCCAGATTTGCAAATAAGGCCTTCCCTCGTTCATCCTTTCTCCCACAAGATAAACTACTCATACAAATGCAATTTGATGCGTGCAACGCATGGTCATCTTGCTAGTTCTAAAAAACTTTCCATCATTTGCCACACTACTGGTTGCAGATGAAAAACCTACCCAAGCACAGCGCGATATAGGAGTGACGCACAATTACAAGCTGATATTCTGTTGGACAATGGAGGCTATAACCAATTACTTTTACAGGAACAATAGCACCCAGGAAATTTGAAGGGTAGGTATGAACAAAATTGGAACTGCACATGTACTGCTAAGTGATTCAATACACACATTACCAATCAAGGAGGAGAACGATGATCGCGGCGGCCTCTGTGAGTCATGGTCGGCAAAGGGAGTCAGTTCATTGTCCACGATGGTGTGTGCTTCTGCGCTTGGCGTCGGCTTCCGGGAAGCAGATCCGAGACCGTGGAAGACGGTGCCGGGGAAGAGGCTCCGTGTACGACGACGACGGTGGACCAGCTCTAGTGCGGCGTACGAGGTCGTTGATGAGGCAGATGCGCTGCGGTGGACGAGTGCGCCGATGTAGAAGGGGAGGAGCATGATGGCTGCGGTGCCGTGGAGAAGTCGACTTTGCGGTGGGGATAGAAAATGGGGAGTATACAGGTGTACTACTCTGGGTGCCGGGGTGGGGTTGGCTGGGTAGGGTGAACCTAAAGTTACGAAAACAGCCCCTACCAACCGTCATCCGTAGGCCTATTCCGAAGGCTATGATGGTAACTTCCCACTGCTCGAATCAGGGTCGCGGGAGATTTTCCCGCCGACCTCAAAATTTTGTGACACTAAACTCCCCGTGTGGCGTGTTGGGTGATTCGGCTAAGCAACTAGCGAGTAGTACTAGTAAACCTCGCATATTAGGTTTGACCAAAGTCAAACTTCCTAAAGTTTGAGCAAGTTTATAGAAAAATATAAACATTTACCATAAAAATATGTATGATGTGAAAGTACATTCAATAATGAATCTAATGGTATTTATTTGTTATTGTATATGTTAATATTTTTTGTTATAAACTTTCTGAGAGTTTACAAAACTTGACTTTGACCAATGCTAATATCCGGACTTAAATAAAAACGGAGGGAGTACACATTTGTTTTCTTAGTTTTTAGTGAATTAATCATTTGTTGAAATTGTGAAATAAATATATTAGGTTACTGACTTCGAATGTAATGGTCTATACAATTCAATAGTTACAATCATTGTCGAATTCCAAGAAGTATATGAGGTCTATAGTACTTCACAACATGCTCAAACTCACATAATCCCAGTCAAATGACAATCAAAATGCATTTCATAGTTATTACTTTGTAGGATGCAACAAAACCAACAATAACTCTCCATCAGCCATTCTAAAAGCAACATTTTGAACATATCCCAATGTGTGAATGAAATGTGCAGAGAGAGCTTGCGAAGATGGAGCAGATAGGGGAGGAAAGATTGTATGTATGTGGACGAGAGAGTAGGAGACAAACCTAACGAAACAGAGAGATAGAGATAGAGAGAGAAAGAGAGAGGAAGAAGTTAGGTCTGTGAGAAAGATGGAGACATGTAATATACGTGAGATGCGTGTGCATCTAGATTTTGTACACGTGGAAGGAGAAGAGACAACAGGTTTGATGAGAGAGCTGGAAAAACATGGATGAGAGGGGAAGGATCTCGTGGGTTGAGGGATTGATAATTTTGTGCGGGGGAGAGAGGGATTGGTAATTTTGTGTGATAGAGAGAGGGTGGGGGAGGAGTCAGTCAGCCGTCGTCACATCATCCTGCTTTCAAATGGCCCCGCATTCTAGCGCAGTGTGGTCGCCATCTTCGATCTCCTCAATGCCCTCTTTGAAGATTGAGGTGTTGTGCATGCTGGGGTGCAGAGAAGCACAAGCGAGAGTGGTCGCCATATAACCTTGGATGGGGATGAACTGTGTGCTCGGGGGAGGGGTGTGTGTGTGCTGTGTGTGTGTGTCAGATATTGAGAGAAAACAAACCTAAGGAGAGAAATGTGTATGTATGTGACGGAAAGCTACATGCTAAACAGGGTATTCAGGAAGAGATTGTGCGTGCGAGATAGAGAGCGATGTGCGGGCCTTGAGGTGGGCAGGGGCCGGGTGAGGGTGTCGAAATGTGAGTGTTGATGCATGTGTTACATGCGATCGTGCGAGGGATGGACAAATCGAGAGAGATGGTTGTTGTGTTATGGATGCTCCTCTCTCTCTCTTTCACACACACACAAACACAAGTAAAATAGAAGACCGTTCTCTCATGTATACACAACGTATCGGCATCTGTCTATGTCTCACTCATGCATGATCATTTGCACATTCACACCTCTCTATGTCTCTACCACACGCACACCGTCTCCACATCGCCCTTCCGTCACAACACACATATGGACACATACACAAAATCAGTATTAAAAAAACTAGGGCGCACCTAAAACGTCCAAATCCAAATAAACACGAACTGGAGCTAAATTCAAATATATGGAAATATTGTAGCGTCAAGAACTTTTCTAGGAAAAAAAGTTGAGTAATATTCGGGGATCGTTTTCTCACACACAAAAAGGTCGGTGGATGTCCTTCGAGCGTGACATGGTGACGCACCGTTCGATCGACCGCGCGGCCGCGGTTCACGCGCTTGCATAGGATTCCATATCGTGGCTGTGGTAACTAATAAAAGCGCTGCCTAAGTCTAATGTTTACGTGTACTAGTACGGGTTTCTTTTAAGTTTGACCAACCCTATATAAAACTAAACTAAGCTCCCATACGCGCACTCATCAATATGCCGGCGCCGTTGCGCATGCCGGCGCCCGCCTACTCCGGCCAACAATTTCTCACCCATCACCGCCGTGTCGCCGCCATCCCTGTGCCATGAAGCCGAAGGCTCGCCCGCTCACGTCGTCTGCAGTCCCTCTTTGCGATGCCGCCGCGCTGCCAAGCACGCGAGCAACTGGTGGAGCCGCATCTATGCACGCAGTGTATGAAGAGGAGGACGAGCGCGTGCTCCAACACACCGGCGAGGAGGAACTAGCATGTCATTGTCGTCTCCGCCCGCGCGGAGGAGGCGCGCATCGTGGCTGTCGCGGCGAAAGCCGGTCGCGCGCACGTCGAGCCCGCAAACCGGGTGCGGACGCGGAATCTACCTTCGAGACCTTGAATGCCACGTGGATCCTGCAATCTGAAGGAGCAATTTGGGTCAGACAACTCTTGTGAGCTGTTTGATGCAACATGGATGGCTAGAAGGGCTTCTTCAACCCCCGAAATTGATGCACGGTTCATCTTCTCATCCCGCCACATGCCTAACCGCCTGCCGCCGCCGCCGCGCCCTCCCCTGAACCGCCTGCCACCGCCATGCTCCCCCACCCCCGCCATCTGTTTAACCCCGGGCACGATTAATTTTTTTCCGGCGAACTGCATTCCACACCCAACACTCATAAGATAGATCATGGGCACCCTGCCACCCTAATATAGATATTGGGGTAGCTTCTCTACCATCTTCTTTCTTCGCTACGTCGAACTTCTTTCACAAATCGACTGACGCAAATTATACTACTAGTACGAACATATTAAGTATAGTAGGAACACGAAGATATGAGCAGTAGTACCAACTGCAAGAAGAACAGTAGTAAGACATAGTACTAGTACTACTGTACGTACTAAAGAGTTCAAATAACGAGAAAGAACATAAACATAGTTCTGCTAGGGCCTCAGCACGACACACCGTTGAAAATAAACTAAGCAACTAGTCCGCTTGAGACTACAGTAGAACCAGCATGAGCGACGACACTGCCACCTACTCGGAGTCCGAGTCCACGTCCTCGACTTTGTCCTCGTCCCTCTTCCTCTTCCTCTTTGCCGACGCTTCTTTGCTTGAACCGGACATTGGGCTCTGCTTCTTCATCCAACCCTTGTAGATATTTAAACAAAGGTAGGCATCCATTGCTGCATACGGGATGTGATCTTCATCTAATGTCTTTGACTCCCATGCATGATGAAACTCATGGTGAGGTTTCTTCAGTTTTGCGTACGAAGGATCAATCATGGCTGCTGCCAGGGTCAGCATTGAAGGCTGAGAGGAGGACACCAGGCTTGCCTTCTGGAGATCGAAGGGCTGGCCTACAACGAGGCCTATCCGACCCAGGACATCCCTGTCGTTCCTAAAGTATACAGTAACAAATTTCCCTCTTTCATCCTTGTGGAAGTTCTTAAAATCCTGGCACTCAACGTCGGCATGGCATATGTGGTAGACCAAGCACATGTTATGTACGCAAACTTGTATCACGGCGGGCTTCTTCTTCTCTGCCTCCTTTTGAATCTTCTCTCTTTGCAGGACTGTGGTGTACTCAACATCTAGCCCAACGACCCACTCATCCATTGAACTGTTGAACATGTGTAGGAAGCGAGCAAGGCATGCTTTCACCGTTGTGGATCCACGTGTGTAGATGACGATAAACTCATCGCCGGTGATGGCTCTAACCTGGTACTCAGGAGCGACCATGGAGATTTGGGAGGCCATCCATTTTGGAGGATGGTTAGGAGAAGTTGAACTGGTGTAATGTGAAAGGACGGGACGACTGGCAGCGAACTGTTGTAAGGTATTGTACTAGTAGAAGACGGGGACGAGTAGGGCGTGCGAAAGGCGTGGGGTTGCTAGCTTGCTCGGTAGATAAACGGTTGCAAGCCCCCAAAGAGTTCTCGAGAACTATGCAGGACCCACTAGATGTCATGTCTACTAGACCCATATCGTAGGCCTGACGGTATAGCTTCTGCCTGTTCGCACGCCATGCCGGCGCGTGGTTAACTTCACTTAATTCCGTCAACCGTCGCGCCTCCCACGACCGTCGCCTCCCTCGCGCGGTCGGGCCCTTTGAGACTTCGGCCGGCTATAAATGAGAAATTTTCTTTGCCTACTCCGCATGCATGATCCTCCCTCTGGTCCTTTTTACTTCCGTCAACCGTTTGCAAAGTATTTGACCAAATTTATACTAAAAATATCAATATCTACAATACTGATTATAATGAGTATAAGAACTACGTTTTATAATGAGTGTAAAAATATTGATTTGACATTGTGAATGTTGATACATTTTTCTATAAGTTTGGTCAAAGTAGAGGTACATTGACTTCAGACAAAACTTAAATGCATAATGCAGACTAGTTCCTCCGTCCAGGTGCGTGCCATGTCCTATCTTGTCATCACAACAAGGTTAGCTATTAGAGTACTACTACCTCACTTCTAGTTTAAAGGGCTCGATTCAAAAATTTCACCTACTCTTAGCAACATAGAGGCGGTGGAATAGTTTTTGTAGTCTGCAACAGTACTCAACAAATGCTGTCGTTCTTCACAAAAAAATGTGTTTACCAATGCATGCATGAACACTAGTTACTCTAACCCCCCTCTCTTCTTTAATTCTTTGCCACATCAGCATGTTTGCTATTCCCGTGTGCATGATACCAGCTAAGATACCACCATTATGGCCAGCCTTAATCATCGCATTCAATAATTTAGTGCACCTTGAAATATGAATATGTGTGGGGCGTGTATGTTTTTAATGACTTGAGACTATACCTAGCCCGGCATGCAAGATGACTTATTATGCACCATTCCCCATACCTGCAGGAAGCCCGTTCGTCTCCAAATCTTTTCCTCTCCATGTGTGGAAACAATATGCCTGCCAGACTCTCCCTCTCCCTCCGGCGGTCCCACCACTCCACCCCGTGTGGAAAAAATCTGCATGCATGACTCTCCTCCCCCCGCGCTCGTCCAATCCGTTGTGACCAGCAATATTTCCACCCCTTCCCTCCCCTGTAATATACTCCAACAAATATGCCCACGTAGCTGTTACGTTAATCACGCAACATATCTTCCGAGACGCTGCTTCAGTTACTTAACTGCAGGTGCATTGGGTCACTGACATATGGGCCCAACAGGGGTCTGGCCCACATGTCCGTGACGCAACTGGACCTGCAGTTAAGTCAGTGCAGCTCAGTCCATATCTTACGTTGGTGTGCCATTGCTCTCTATAAATACTGCGCCTCCCACGGCATTCAGAAGAACGCTCACGTTCATTGCTCTCTCCTCCCCCTCCCTCTCACGTCGACCACCATGGCATCGCCCCTCCCAAGCCCTAGGCGCCCCTCGCTGCACCACCTGGACGGTCACGTGTCGCCGTCCCATTCCTCGCCACCACTAGTCGAGGAGGATGCGTCGGCGTTCCACTCCTCACCGCGACGCGTCGAGGTGGACGCGTCGAGGTGGACGCGTCGGCGTTCCCAATCTCGCCAGCACGCGTGTCGGAGGACGCATCGGCTCCCCGCTACAAGGAGAACGCCGGGCCGCCCAGCCTTGAGGAGCTTTGGAAAGAAATGGATGTCGCCATGTGGGAGGCTTTGCTGCCGGCAGAGCACGCCAAAATAGAGGCGGAGAAGAATGTCGAGGAAGAGAAGCGCGCCGCGGGGCAAGCTGCCTGGCAGGTCTATGTCGCGTCCGAGAGAGTCAGGCAATTGGCTCTTTGGCAGAAGGCTCGTGCAAGGGCCAGTGAGGGTGGCGGAGGACGCCAGTGCCAAAGCCCTAAGTGCAGTCGGGCCCAAGCGCCTCATCTACGCTTGGCGGTACGTGGACCGGGTGCACGCTTCCAGCGAGGAGGAGTACCTGTTGGCGCCGGATCACCACACCGGTGAGATCGTGCTCGCCCGCCGGCAAGCCTCCAATCAGCACCTCGTGAGTTGCGAGGCTGAGGAAGAGGCGTTGTGTCGGCGCGCTGGGAAACGGCCGCGCACCAGGGCACTCGTGGCGCGCCGCAAGCGCTCCTGCGAACGCCGTGGCTTTTAGTAGGAGTATAATTTAGTTTCGTAAGGTGATCTCATTAGTTTTGGCACGAAAATGATAAATCCGGAACATTCAGGAATTATTAGCGTCCTTAATTAAGTATGTAAGAGGGGAAGTTTGGAAACCTTGTGTATCCGTACGCATTTTGTAAGTAGGTGCATATAGCACAAACTTTACTATATACTATCGCACTACACGTCTCTCTCTATATATGCTTGCAGACTGTGCTACTCCCTCCGTCCAGGTGAATAAGGCATCTGTGGTTGTGCACCATGACCAAGAAGGAGGGAAGACTTTATACACCTAGACGGAGGGAGTGCTACTATTACTTATGTACGTGCAAATGCACGTTTGAACATTACGATGCAGTTTTTGTAAAAGTAGAAAAACAACACTAGTCAAGCTTGTGAAACGATTCAATGCAAAACAAATGCAAAAATGCTCGTTTGATTGTTTACTTTTAGCTTCCTTCTATGTGGTTATTTCTCCGTCGTACTTTGTATGGAGTATCTCACTGGTCGGAAAGGCATGCAAATTCCCAAACCGCTTCCTACACCCTGTATATAATTTTTGCCTAACAAGTTGTGCCATGCAATTGGAATTCCAACTTGAGTACTAGTACTACTAGTAGGAGTACCAGGGGCCAGTTTGTTTAGGCTTCTAGATTAGTAGTAATCCCATTACTACTAGCTCCGTCCTGGTTTATTGGTCCCCATTGTAATCTGTGTCAAATTTTGATCATAAATTTAACTAATGAAATGTTTGTGCGTGTCACATGCACTAACATTTTATCAGTTAAATCTTTGGTCAAAATTTACCACAAATTACAATGGTGACGAATAAACCAGGACGGAGGTACTAGTACTCCCTCCTTTCCGGTTTATAGGGCTCAATTCAAAAATCTCACCAACCAAGGTAGATGGTAAGTGGTGGAATACTTTTCATAATTTGCAAAAGCACCCAATTAATGCTCTTGTTTTCCTCAAAAATTCATGTTTACCAATGTATTAATTGCAATGCATGCATGCATTGGTCAATTTTCTCTTAATACTAGCATGCAATTATTTAATGCACCTTGGAATCTGAAATTGTGATGGGGAACAACTAAATTGAGCATTATAAAATAGAAAAACTAAGATTTTGAGATAAGCCCTATAAACCGGAAAGGAGGGAGTAGTAGTTTAGAAGCCCAAATAAATGAGTGAGGCGCCTTAATGTTACTTTCCACTGTGACTAGTCTTATGGGAAAAGCTGGGGAAGAGACGGCTTATTTTTTAAGCCGCCAAAAGAACTGGCCCTAGGAGTAGTAGATAGGGATACTAGGAGTAGTAGCTAGGGATCAAGTGTGTGAGGTAAACCGGAGAAAGTAAATGCAGAGAGATGAAATGCAAAAAAGACAAAGGGATGTGATGGTTGCTTGTCCGTTTATTTTACCAGGCCACTTATTACTGGCAGTGGTTGGGTTTTGTGATATGACGGCTTTATTGCCGCACCACGAGTGGGGTGCCCTCTACACTTGTACTACATCGGTCGTGGTTTAATAGTCCCCCATTGAATTTGACTGAAGATTTAACTGACAAAATGTTATTGCATGTCAACAAAAACTATATTGTTTGATTCGTATTTGAAGATAGTTTTCAATGATATAATTTTAGGTGACATGCATCAGCATTTATCGTACTATATATAATGTTAGTTCAATTTTTGCTCGTACTAATCTATAGTACTCCCTCCATTTACTTATACAAGGCCACTATGTAGTATATACTTTGCATCTATACAAGGCCACCAACAGTAATCAAGGCAAAATAAATGATATTTCCTCGTACTAGCAACTTGTTTAATACTTGCATGCATGCAGTCATAAAGATAGTCAGCTACTTCCTCCACTCAGTTTGCTTGCATGCAGGCGGCATATTAATGATCCCAGTAAATGAAAAGAAAAGTTGACTTGCAAAGCAGGTATTAAACTTCACATTGGTACATGTAATCTGAGATTGTGGCCTTGTATATAAAAATGAAGGGAGTAGTAAGGTGCCCGGGCGTTGCACGGAAGAGTGAAATGCATTGATCGGGGAGTTGTTTATTTTGACAAAGGATGTGGGGGTCATCTCTAGAGCTCACAAACATCCGGGTGAAATAGATAAAAGGTATCTTTTGCAAACAAAAGCGTTCAACTGTTCAACCTGCATCCAAAACTTGTGAAGAAATAACACTTATTGTGCTTTGCAAGAAATGATCTTTAAGAATTAGTTTTTGAGTATCAATTGTTATACATGTTGGCTACAGATGACATGGCACTTTCTTATAGTCAACAGTTGGCTATACTATTAAGTATTAACCATGCCCTTATACACCTAGACGGAGGGATTAAATCAAGATGACTTGGAAGGGGTAGAGGAGATGTAAGAAATGGTTCATAGTAACTCTTTCACCAGTATTGTAGTAAAAAATCATACAAGGAAGATTCTAGACTAGTAGTGACCTTTATTCATGCTCATAACATGCTATTCTTGATCTTCTCCGCCAAGGGCCAGTAGTGACCTTTTTTTGTAATGATATCTGGCGATTGTTCGGCACGAGCTCAATCCTGGCGAATCCCACGTGACCGTCAGATTTCCATCCGACAGTGGCCTATTTTTAAGGCATAGTATTTGATAAAACCGCCACCCTTACACACGTACTGTAACTGCGTTGCGGGCGTTTGCAACTGCCATGTCTCCCAGCGAACGTTTGCTGGGGATTGGAGTTAGCACTGATGGCGGTTCGTAGTCGTTCCACGCTCGGGCATTGAAGTTTGTAACTATTTTAGATTAGAATATACTACTCCTCCAGTGCTAGTAGTAGAGCAGAGTCCTACTCCACTACTACTCTACTCAAACAAGTTAGGGCGTAGTAGTTGGTACTGTAGGGAGTACCAGTACTGTGATCACACAAGCAAGTTGTCTGACTTTGATATGACCCTACTCTGCTGCTATGTTTCTCGTAAGTCAAGCGGCGTGCTGTAGTCATCATCACCTGTCCACTTCCCGCATCACATATTCGCTTCTCCATCTTTTTCCGCTCTTCCATCCCCGCTCAGGCGCCTCCCCCCGTCGTCCAATCTTCCATCCCCGCTGAGGCGCGTTCCCCCCTCGTCCGAAACCCAAGCACTAACAATGGCAGAACCGAGCAGCGTCCGCCGAAAGAGTGGCTGGAATTCGCTCCCCACAGAGGTAATCAAGCTCATTGTTTCCCTTGTGGACAATCTCAGTACCATTCCGCTCACCGCGTGCTCGTCGGGGCTTTACCGTTTACTCAAAGCTCTCAGGCTGAAGCTTTTTAAGCCAGCTCCTTGCTTGCTGATGCCGCCTGATCTTCAGAAATGGCGTTTCACGCAGCATAACGATCGTAGGGTGGCGAGCATCAACCCCCTTGACTGCGATCCGATCCCCGTCACCCTCTACTACATTAACGGTATGTACTGGGTCGACATGAACACGTCTTGGATGGTGCTCGTCGACGGTCACGGTAGCTGGATGCTCGTGGAGGTCTACACCCGGTGATTGATCGCCATTCCTTTGATTAACACTGCACTGCTTTGGCACCGCGGCCCAGAATACTCGGAATGTTACAGTAGCCAACATGATACCAAGTTTGATTTGCTCAAGGTTGTAATCTGCCAAGTGCCCACAAGATCTACGAATTATAAAGACTTCAGGCTAATTGCGTTCTTCAACAGCGGTCTCGCCTATCTGACAGGTCACTGCGGTAAGTGGATAAATCTACACGTCCATCGCAGGATCATACATCCTCCATGGTTCTCTGATGCCATTGAACACAAGGGCTTCATTTACACTGTCGACTGCTTCTATGGCTGGCCGTATTGCTGGCCTACTCCAGTCATCGCTACAAACGGTTGTTACAGTAGTATGTTACTTTCCTATGACATCATGATGGCTGGCTTATATTACTGTCAACATTTACTGAAAATATATTCATGCTCATAACATGTTGTTCTTAAGATTGACTACATCAAGAGCCCTTTTTTATTTGACTCCAACTTGATATGATGTTGTAGGCCGCCTGGTGTCCCTACCCTTCGTAATCCCAGAACCTTTCAAATAAAAGCGGCATGGCAGTTGTAGGTGGTTCCTGGCTCGATCAGACGACGGCGAACGATTGATGATTGTTCGCACGTACCGGATGTGTTGTTTCGCGGAATACAATCACAGTCACTGCAAGGTCTTTGAGACGGATCCCAGCTTCTCTGGGCCTTCAGGAGTTTTTGACTGGAGGTTGGTAAGTAGCCTTGGTACACGCTCTCTGTTTGTCGGACTGAATTATCTGATTAACCAGGAGATAAACAACGGCACAGATCATGATGGTAGCGTGGTTTCGTTCATCAGGCAAAACTGTGTGTACACAGCGTACCATGCGTCTCTGCATGCACCATACCTTGATATGTGCCGCCATGCTCTGTAGCCCAAAGTAGGAGAGAGGGTCGCAAGTATCATACTTTGACATGCTGGCTGGAGTTTCCCCCGTCCGGCACCCATCTGGTTCAAGCCGTCAGCCAATCTCCACACCTTAATAAATAGTAACGTCTAACTGAGCCAGTTAGTTAGATGCGTACACTTGGTGTAGTAGGATCTTTATTTAGTTTGATGCATACACTTGTTCTTTTTTGGTAGCCCTTTTGTAATGATGGCTGATGTTTGGTTTGGACGAGAGAGTTGCGTCTTCACTCTTCTGCCTTGCTTACTGCTTTTGTTGCACCCCCAGCCCTGGTTGTTGCTGCTACTATTTTCAATGTACAATCAGTAGTATATTTCGTCTGTTGGTTGAATAAATGTGTTGTTAGAATGACAAACACAATGTTTTGGAAGTCGTTGCACGGTTCGGTCCTTTAGTGCCCCGTACCGTACGTAGCGCATACTATTTTTCGTACGGAACACATTTTCCACTTGTTGATAACATGGAGCCCACTGATGAAGGCCCAATAGAGGAGCCCATAATTAACTGGAAGGGAGGCTCTCACATGAATCCGGCCCAGGTACATGCTCATGGTACCCTAAACATAAATAAGTAAATAAATAAATAAATAATGCTAAATGCACATGCACCATTTCTTTAAATTCATGATTTAACATGAGGATATTATTTCCTATGATAGTGTCGTTACATTCAATCGATATTATTCTTAGGAAAAGATAGCAACCAGTCTTCTTTCTCCCAGCATTTTCTTCCTGCAACCAGCGGACCCATGCAAATCGTAGTCAACGTCGTAAATAGTTCCGGTCCATTTTTATTTTTCAATAAGAATGTCCAACCCAGCCCAGCACATTGGTGACATCACTTTATCCTCCGCCTTGGTGCGCTCGCCGCAGCGCCGCCGTCCAGCCCTGTCAACATAGTTTTTTTTAAAACGGTCCCTGTCAACATAGTGAATCGGGAGAGGATTGTAGTTGTGAGTATGACAGTACAGACCCACCAGGTCCACTCCCGAACACAAGTAAGCGCCTCTTTTACTACTCAGATGAACCCCTCGTTTTTTTACTCTAATCCACCCTGCTGATATCTGGGACCCACATCATTTTCAACGTATAGTCAATTAATGATAGAATTGCACAAATTGTTTTTAGTAGTAATACGGAGGAGCAGGCTATAAACTAGGTTGTGCGGTCTCTGTGGCCCGTCTAACAACATGACCAGCCCAACAGTTTTTTCTTTGGGAAAATAGGTAGCCCAATATTTCTTTTTGAAGAATACCCAAGCTAGGCCTATTTGTTTTCTCCGACTTACTGGGCTGCAAATCTTTCAAGACGAGGAGGGATGCATTCCGGCCTGGCCAAAGAGTATGGTCAGTGTCTGCTAAAAGTAATATCAAAAGGGGTTGAAAATTCCAAAAAAAATATAGCAAATGGGATATTAGTTTCTTTTTTTGTTTTTGTTCCTCACTGATATCTTATACTGTATTTCATTGGATTTAACATGACATAGTACTAATATATTTTTAAATTTGTTTTAGTATGGCTATTAATTTTTGGATTAAGAATATTTTGTTCCCCAGCAAAAATTTGCGAATTTTCAAAATCTCGCACATATTTAGTTAATTTTTTTAACCCTGGTACTGACCAGAAAATGGGCAGCAATTCTAAAAATGGAAAACGGGCTGCAATAAATTCCATATGAATTAGAAAATGAGTAAAAATTATAAAAATAATAGCAAATGGGTTGTACACGCCACAGATTTCAAGGCTGACTTGTTTACCCAAGGCTTTGTCAGTCAACACATGATTCTAGCAGCAGTACTGTACATGCAGAGGCTGACAGCTGGGTCCACGGCAGCCACAAGGAAGTGCCTCCTTATTACGCGCAAAATAATTATTCCTGCACCTGACGGGCCACCGTATTTCATGAAAAAAATGTTTCCCCCTGACAGTTGGGACCCACCAGCAACATCTTCGCACGCAAGGAAGTGCGTCCGGGCAAAAAAACGATTCGTCCACCTAACTGCTGGGACTCACCAGCTATATCTTCACACGCAAGGAAGTGCCTGACAGTCGGGACCCACCTGGTCGAAGCGTACGTAGCATTGTCATTCTGGTCGCGAACGTGTATGTACATACTGGTCGATGTAGAGCGCGCACGTGTCATAGTAGAGGCACGCATGTAGCATGTACACGTACGTACAGCGGCCAGTGTGCAAGAAAGAAAATACGGACACGTACGTACATACGGGCGGGGTCTCGAACGCCTACTCGCGCATACGTACGGCCAGGGCTCGTGTACATGGCTGGGTTGGAACGGAGAAACAACGTCGTCGTCGTGTTCACGGGGAGTCAATCGGCTGGGTTGGAACGGAATGCGTCGTCGTGTTCATCGGGAGGGCTTGGATGGAACATCCCATGGAAACGAGGCCTGGCGTACCGCAGAACGGAGGAAACGGCCTTGTGTTCGACCGGCCATGTTTGAAATAGGATCCTGTTCATCAGGAGGGGTCTAGCGTACCGCAAAACGGAGGAAACGGACTTGTGTTGGACCTCCTACGGTCGAAACGGGGTCCTGTTGATCGGGAGGGGTGTGGCGTACCGCAAAACGGAGGAAACGGACTTGTGTTGGAGCGCTACGGTCCAAAAGGGGGGGTGCTGTTCATCGGGAGGGGTGTGGCGTACCGCAAAACGGGACTCCACAGGATACTGTTCCTCTCCACCATCGACCTTCTCCAGCCTCCACGGGCTACTGTTCATCCACCGTAGACCTCCTCCAGCCTCCACCTGCGACTGTTCATCCACGGGCTCCTGTTCATCCAGCCCCCTCCGCGCGCTACTCCACCGGCTACTATTCAACCAGCCCTCTCCACGGGCTCCTGTTCAACCACCCCTCCACGGGCTACTGTTCATCGAGCCCTCCACGGGGTCGCCCTGTTCATCCAGCCCTCCACGGGGTCCTGTTCATCCAGCCCCGACCGGCTCGATCGATCAGGGTTCTATTCATCTAGAGGCAACACCACGGGGTCCTGTTCATCCACCCCCACCGGGAACTGTTCATGCAAACCCCCCCAGCAACGCTCATTGTTCATCCAGAGGCAGCATCCATCGGCTTCAGTTAGTAGCAGTAGCGAAGGAATCGCTCGATCGGGTTCAGTTAATAGCCATCGATCGATCGCTCAGTTTCAGTTACGCGAAGCCTGCAGTGCAATCGCTCGGGTTCAGTAGGCGAACGCCTCGCTCCGGTTCGGTTAGAGCCCAATGCCTCGCACCCACGCGCGTGCGTGTACGAGAGAAACGCGCAAACCTCCATGCATCGCTCGGCCCCGACCACCCACCGTAACCGGGAACACCCCGATATTTTCTACGCCCTCGCTTCTACCACGGTTTTTTCCGTCATGGACGGCCCAAAGAATGTCATGCAGCTGCGTCTCCAGCCCGCACAGGACGAAAATCCCATTTTCTGTCATGATTTTTTGTCATAGAAGTAGGAGCCCACCACATCTATGATGATACCGGGTTTTGTCACAATTATCGTCATAGAAGTGTCATAAGTATGACAGAAAAAAATTCGTTCGGCGGGGAACTGAACTACCAGACCCGCACGGATGTGTCTTGTTTTTGTAGTGCTGATGAAGAACTCAAGGCCACGGGTACATTCCAAGGAATCAACCCCGACATGAGCCAGTCCAAGGGAAAGATCACGTTGCCGGTGACATTTGGCGGGGAACTGAACTACCAAACCGAGAGGGTCGTGTTTGACGTTGTTGAACTTCCTTTGCCTTACAATGAGACTCTTGGTCGTCCAGCTCTGGCAAAGTTCATGGTAACACCCCACTATGCCTACAACACCTTGAAGATGCCAGGGCCGACGGGCATCATTTCCATCTCGTCAAATAAGAAAGATGCGATCATATGTGTGGACAAGATGTATCAGGACGCGGTAGCAGCTGAGGCAGTTGAAGCATGTCACATCCCTAGTTCTCTTATGCTCTGGGCTAGCTAGTCTTGTGTTGCATCATGTTTAAATTGCATTTAAACTTGAAATGGGGATTGATCCAAACCCTAGCACAAATGAATCCAACTAGGTTCAAATAAAAATCATTTTCAATGAACCCAAAATGCCCTTCATAGATGTTCATCATTTTGGTTTTGGTCCAGAACCTCTGCCAAAAATGGTGCACACTTTTCTAGGACACTCTGGTTTATTGAATTAAATCATACAGTATTTGTTCTTGGACATTTAAATGCTATAAATAATTTTAAATGTCCAAATAATCTTGAAGTTAAATGAGGGCTGTTGGAAATAATCCAAACAATGCCCACAAATATTTTCAGGATTTTGGAAAATGCTCTGGCATTTTTAATAAAGCCGAACAACTATAGAAATTAGGAAAACAGAAAACAATTAGAAAAATAGAGAGAGAGAAAGAGAGTGCTTGCCCGCAGCCCACCTGGCGGCCTAGTGGAGCCGGCCCAGTCCACTGGCCAGCGCCAATCGTCCTCAACCTCGTGCCAGTGGGCATGAGGGCGTGTGCCCGCGGTGAGCTAGCACGCGCGGGGCCACCGACGGCCACCTCTTGCTTCTGCCGACGCCCTGGACGGCTCTAGACGACACCATGCATCCCCCTGACCTCTCTCTCCCTCACCTGTGGCCTCTCCCCTTCCCTGGCTCTCTCTCTCATGGGCCGAGCGCCACCGTCACTGCCGCTCGCCACTGCCGCGCCCTGAGCCACCTCCTCGCCTCCCCGACGTATCCACTGGCTCCGCTGCATCGCCCTGGAGCTCTGCGCCAACGAATACGATGCCGGAAGCCCCGTATCGTCATCCCCAACCTCGTCTTGAAGCTGCGGACGTCGGAGATCATCGTCGTGATTCGCCGACTCTAGCGCATCCCCGAGCTCTTTAACGACGCCATCGGATCCGCTGTGAGCCTCAACGTCGATCCCCCCTTGCCTGGCTTATTTGCTTCCTCTAACGCCGATGCCCACCGGAGCCGAGAGCTCACCGCCGCCGTGGTTCCTTGCTGTCGTGGCCAAGGCCACCGCAGCCCGCGCCTGAGCGCGTGACCTTGCTCGGTGAACCCCCAGGAGCGCGTAGCACCTGCCAGTTTATCCCCTAGTGCCCCGTAGCGTCGACCCCGTCCACACCTGAACTCCGGCCACCGCCGCGAGCTCTGTTCCGGCGAGCTCGGGCCATCTCAGCCTCTTCCACTCACACAGGAAGACGTGGAGCTCGCCCATCTATCCGTAGAGCCCCTCCTCCGTCTGTTTGGTCGCCGGAGCAAGAAACCCGAAGGCCTCCGCCGTCTCGGCCTCGCCAGCGACTCAACACCGGCGGGATTGACTCGTTTGACCAGGGGTTTTACCTCCCCTGGGTCAATGACAGGTGGGCCTAGAGCCCTGCTAATTTTAGATTAGTGCTGATTTACTTTTAGTTAACCCACTAAGTCACTGACATGCGCACCCAGGCCCTAATTAACTCAGGTTAGTATTTAACTTAATACTAATTAACTCTGTTAATTAGTTGTGACACTGACATGGGGCCCCCACTAGTTAGGTTTGACCTGGTTGTCCGTGTTTACCTGCTGACCTCAGCCTGACGTAATGCTGACATAGTAATTGTTTTCCGGAGTTTTAAATAAATCAGAAATGATTTGTTTATTTCATAAAATGCCTAAAACTTCTAAAACTCATAGAAATTCAACCGTAACTCCAAATGAAATAACTTATATATGAAAAATTATCAGAAAAATCCAATCTGTCCATCTGTACCACTTGCATGCATGTTGTAACAAGTTATGGCTTCTGTTGTGGACAAATCAAATAAATGGCATTTGCATATCCACATATGGAGTTTGAATTTGAATCTTGGATTGAAACCAACTTCATTTAAATTGTTGCCAGTTGCATTAGCTCAAACCACAGCATATTGCCATGTCATGATCATGCATCATATTGTTTTGTTGCATTGATTGTGTTTCTTCTCCGTTGCCGGTATTCGTCCCCTCTCAGTAGACATGGTTCCGACGATGAGATCGATGACACCGATGAAGAACTATACTATCTTCAGAAGTGCCAGGCAAGCAAAACCCCCTTGTTCATTCCGATACAATCCCACTCTCTCACTTCTGCTCTCTTTTACTTCAGTAGGACAACAACGCTTCAACGGTTACCTGCTGCAGTAGTTGAACCCCTTTCCTCTGCATAACCTGTCATTGCCACAGTAAATAGATGAAACCCACTAGCATGAGTAGGAGTTGTTTGAGCCCTGATGTGCCTACTCATTCATGCTTGTTGTCATGCCTACTACTGCTTAGAGTTTAGTCTGGTCTGATTCATCAGGTATGAATTAGAATGTGGTGAACATGTCCTACTGTTGAGAGCTAAGTGTGTGAACACGATTTGGTAAAGGTAGCGGTGAGAGGCCATGTAGGAGTACATGGTGGGTTGTCTCATTAAAACCGTCCTCAGGAACTAAGTTCTGTGTTTGTGATCAATGAACCACTACTACCATGCATTGGAATGCTTAAGTGCCCCTCTCGACTTATTAATCGCCTTGATCTCTGTCCAGGAGTTGCAACTAGTTTCTGGTGTTTGTAGTATGCTGAAGGCCGTGCGCGGCGCTGACCCGAGGGGTGGGCTATGATGCGGTAGGCACGTGGCCCGGTGTACCGAGTCGCCCGTTTGGTGGCCCAGGAACCCTGTACACATCGTTTGGGGCCGCTGAGGATACCCCGGCCGGATTTGCATGTGGAAGGAACCCGAATAGGCGATAAACCTGGACTAGAGACTTGTGTGGCTAGTCAGGTCATGGCCGACACCCTCACTGGGCTTCCGCTTGAAGGTTGCCGAGTACATGTCATGTAAACGGCGATAAGTGGTCAGAGGCGTGTTGGAAAAGATGGTGGATTGTGTTGTGCGGCTCACAGGAATTAAGTTCTGTGCTTATCAGAGCCTACCTTGCAGTTACACGTACATTTGCGGTCAGGTTTGCGAGCAGGTGATGCATAACGCATGTGTCCAGGTGACACACAGCATGGCATAGTGTCCGGACTGGACGTAGATACGTGTTCCAAGAGGGAACATTGTTGATGGGATGGGGAACGATTCCTTTGAGTCAGGGTTAACATGATCTATTCGAATAGCCGTGTCCGCGGTAAAGGACCTCTGGGTTGCCTATATAGTTCATAGATAAGTGAAAGTGGATGCTCTAAAATGCGCAAGATAAGCGTGAGTGCTATGGATGGCCTTATCGTCGGGCGACGGGAGCGGATCCATAGTGGTGTATTTATATGGTGAATATGTGGACCCGTGTGTGCCACCTCAAAGAGTTACTTGTAGTCGTAGTAGAGGATAGCCACTGAGTCAAAGCTGGCTTGCTGCAGTTAAACTCCACCACCCCCTTTGTTGATACTGATGCATATGTAGTTAGTTCTGATGTAAGTCTTGCTGGGTACATTTGTACTCACGTTTGCTTAATTTATGTTTTTGTAGAGAGACTTCAGTCTCGCTAGTAGTTCCGCGTGGACTTCGATGTTTAGCTTGTTACCTCCGCTACGATCTTGTACCCTTTGGAGTTGCTTGTATGACTTGAATGCTGGGTCATCAGACCCATGTTTGTAATATCTGGCTTCTGCATGTGCTTGTTGCTTGTATGACTTGAATGCTGGGTCTTGTAGATAGATAGGCTTCTGAGCCTTTTTCATTTGTAGTTGTCTATACTCGGACATGTTTATGCTTCTCCATGTGCTTGTTGCTTGTATGACTTGAATGCTGGGTCATCAGACCCATGTTTGTAATATCTGGCTCCTTGGAGCCTAATGAATAAATACTTTGAGTCATAGTGTTTTGTTGTGATGCCATGTTCTATTTGCACATATCGAGCATATTGCGTGTATGTTATTGAAATTCTTGGTATGTGTGGGATCCGACAACCTAGTTGTTTATTCTTGGTAGCCTCCCTTACTGGGAAATATCTCCTAGTGCTTCCACTGAGCCATGGTAGCTTGCTGCTGCTCCGGAACACTTAGGCTGGCCGGCATGTGTCCTTGTTCGTTCCTGTGTCCGTCCCTTTGGGGAAATGTTCCTTTAAGTCCTTGTAGCTTTCTACGACTTGGGTTCATACGTTGATGACCAACATGTTCATTGCTGGGTCATGTATGCATGTCCCTGTAAGTTAGTGCCACTTTGGATTCACGACTAGTCCTGTCGGCCCGGCTTCCCTGTCATATGGATGCTAGCGACACTATCATATATTTCAGCCAAAAGGCGCAAACGGTCCTGGGCTAGGTAAGGTGGCACCCGTGGGGATACCATTCGTGCGGCCGCAAAGTGATATGATGTGTTACATGCTGGATCGGTGTGACTTAGAATCGGGGTCCTGACAAAGCATCAGCTCCCCCCAAAGAAACAAAAAAGGGAAGGAAGGCTAGCAGGGATACCGGCAAGGACTCCGGGAAGCACGCCTCTCCAGAGTGCGTTGCGCATGTTGATGACCTGCCGGAGAGTTCCACTAGCAAGAGACCCAAGGTTGCTTCACCTGCTGTGAAAAGGATTTTGGCAAGGCGGGATTGCGCTGACGGTACATTCACCATCAGCGCCACCCTCGATGAGAAATACTAAAGTGCGCTCATTGCCTTCCTGCGGGTAAATGTCAATGTGTTTGCTTGGCAACCATCTGACATCCTCGATGTTCCCAGGAAGGTAATCGAGCACCACCTTGCTGTATGTCCTCATGCTCGGCCCACCAAACAGAAGGTTAGAAAGCAAGTTTAGAGCGGCAGCAGTTTATTGTCGAGGAAATCAAGAAACTTGGAGCAGCTGGTTTGGTCAGAGGGGTGCTGCATCCAACTTGGTTAGCAAATCTAGTGGTGGTGCGCAAGGCAAACGGGAAATGGAGGCTCTGTATTGATTTCACGGACCTGAACAAAGCATGTACGAAAGGCCCTTTCCCCATGTCGCGCATTGATTAAATTGTTGATTCCACTTCTAGATGTGATTGGCCATCCTTCTTGGATACGTACTCCGGGTACCATCAGGTATTTATGGCCAAGGAAGATGAAGAGAAGACTGCGTTCATAACTCCATGTGGCATGTACTACATTGTGCGAATGCCTTTCGAGTTAAAGAGCGTCGGGTCTACTTTCACAACGGCAGTACAAGTTGGTCTCGAACCCCAGCTGCATAGGAATGTAGAAGCTTATATGGATGATGTAGTGGTCAAGACTAAGGACATGTCAACACGTATTCAAGACTTGGAAGAGACCGTTGCAGACTTGCGCAAGATCAATCTGAAGCTAAACCCTGAGAAATGTGTTTTTGTTGTCCCATCGGGCAAGCTCCTTGGTTCTTTGTGTCCCAACGGGGGATAGAGGCCAACCCCGACAAGATCAGGGCAATTGAGCGGATACAAGCGCCCAGAACTGTCAAGGACGTAAGGCATTTGACTGGGTGCGTTGCCGCACTAAGTAGGTTCATATCCAAGTCTGCCAGGCGCGCCTTGCCTTTCTTCAAAATCTTGAAGAAGGCAAGCCCGATGAAGTGGTCCCCGGAAGCAGAAGTAGCACTGCAAGACCTGAAAGCCTACCTTTCCTCTACTCCCACCTTAGTTGCGCCTAAACCACAAGAACCGTTGTTGCTATACTTAGCTGCAATGAATGAAGTGGTTAGTGCAGCGCTGGAGGCGCAGCGAGAGGTGGATGAGGAAGCAGCTTCAACAACTATACCCTCTAGAGATAGAACTGAACTAGGCACGGCAGGACTGGACATAGACTAGAGGGAGGTGGAGCAAGCCAGCGAAGGCAATCCTAAAACCGCGGCAAGGAAGAAAATGGTGCAGCGGCCAGTGTACTTTGTCAGCTCCCTATTATAGTGGGCATGGTCGAGGTACTCTAGAGTACAAAAGTTGATCTTCAGCCTTATCATGGCCTCGAGGAAACTGTGCCACTACTTCCAAGCCCACAAGATTACAGTTGTCACCTGTTTTCCACTACAGCGGATATTGAGGAACCCCTAAGCCACATGCAGAATAGTTGAGTGGGCACTGGAACTGTAAAGCTTTGGCTTAAAGTATGAAAGCACCTCAACTATTCAGAGCAGGTCATTGGCAAAGTTCATTGCAGAATGGATGCCCACTCCAGACGAAGAAGTGTCAGAGACAGTTCTCCTCGGCAAAGAGGCACCTTAGGAGTGGATCATGTATTTTGACGGTGCTTTCTCACTACAGGGTGCCGGAGCCAGCGTGCTTTTTGTCGTGCCCACCAGAGAGCATCGCAAATATGTGGTTCAAATGCACTTTCCCCGGGAGAAGGCCACCAACCACACTGTTGAGTATGAGGGGCTCCTTGCCGGGCTTAGAATTGCAATGGAGTTGGGAATCAAGAAATTGATTATCCGCGGAGATTCTCAACTAGTGGTGAGGCAAGTCAACAAAGATTACCAGAGTCTGTTGATGGACCATAAGTGGAGGAAGTGATAAAGTTGAAGTGTACTTTGATGGATTACAAGCAGAGCACATGCCACGAGCAGAAAATGGCATCGTTGATCACTTGTCAAAGTGCGTCGCGCAAAAGCTTCTTGTCTAACCAGGGACTTTTGTACACCATGCAACTCAACCATCAGTGTCCCCTCCAACGATGGCCAGAAAAAGAAGAAAGTTGAACCCGACAAGCATTTCCCGGCCGAACTCCCCGAAGCTGCTGGTAGAGAGGCTGGCGGGGGTAACCCCGCTTTGGCTGCTGAGCCGTACCCTCCTGCAGAACCACAAGTTCTTGCGGTCGAAGTGAGCGCTCCCAGAAACAAGGGGTGCCTTTAGTCATTGATGTCTAGCCAAAGGCTCCAACTTGGGCGCAACACATAGTCCATTTCCTTCAAATAGGAGAACTTCCCGAAGGGCAAGAAGAAGCTAAAAAGTTAGCCCGACGGTCCAATATGCACCAGTTTGTCAACGACACACTGTACAAAGAAGGCCAAACAGGGTGAAATTGAAGTGCATCTGCCGGGAAGATGGACTCAAGCTGTTGGTGGAGATACATAGGGGTATTGTGGCTCTCACATTGGATCAAGAGACTTGGTCGGAAAAGCGTTTTGGCACGGTTTCTACTAGCCCACAACCCTCCAGGATGCAACTGAGCTAGTCACAAAGTGTGAAGCCTGCTAGTTCCATTCCAACGACATTCATCAACCAGCTCAAGCTCTCGAAACGATCCCATTATAATGGCCATTCTCGGTCTGGGGGCTCGATATCTTGGGCCCCTTCTTTAGGATCGGAAGTAGGTCTAGGGGGTGATTAGACTACTTGACCAAATAAAAATCTAACATTTTCCCAATTTTAATTGTTGGCAGATTTTATCAACTAGTACAAGTCAAGCAATCAACCTAACATGCAATTCTTAGAGTGTAGCAGTAGAAAGTAAAATATTGCATATGAAGGTAAAGCAAAGGGTTTGGAGAAGGCAAACGCAATGTAGACACAGAGATTTTTGGCGTGGTTCCGATAGGTGGTGCTATCGTACATCCACGTTGATGGAGACTTCGACCCACGAAGGATAACGGTTGCGCCAGTCCACAAAGGGCTCCACCCATGAAGGGTCCACGAAGAAGCAACCTTGTCTATCCCACCATGGCCATCACCCACGAAGGACTTGCCTCACTCGGGTAGATCTTCATGAAGTAGGCGATCTCCTTGCCCTTACAAACTCCTTGGTTCAACTCCACAATCTTGTCGGAGATTCCTAAGCGATACTTAACCAATCTAGGAGACACCACTCTCCAAAAGGTAATAGATGGTGTGTTGATGATGAACTCCTTGCTCTTGTGCTTCAAATGATAGTCTCCCCAACACTCAACTCTCTCTCACGGATTTTGATATGGTGGAAAGAAGATTTGAGTGGAAAGCAAATTGGTGAAGGTTAGAGATCAAGATTCTTGTGGTAGGATTGGCATATCTTGGTCTCAACACAAGAGTGGGTAGTTCTCTCTCAAAAGATATGTAGTGGAAGTGTAGGCACGTTCTGATGGCTCTCTCTTAGATGGGGATGGGGGTGGAGGGGTACATATAGCCTCCACACAAAATCCAACCGTTACACACATTTGACCCAACTCGGTCAGACCGAATAGAAGAACTCGGTGAGACCTATTCAGTTCAAAATGTGAATGTTAGGAATCTCGGTGGGACCGACTGGAACAACTCGGTGGGATTGATGTGCTAGGGCTAGGGCAAAACCTTATCTCGGTGAAGCCGATTGCTTGAACTCGGTGAGACCAATTTCAGCAAATAGCAAACAGAGAGTTGGTCAAGCAAACTCGGTGGGACCGGTTGCTCATTTCGGTGAGACCCAAATGTTACGAAGGGAAACAGAGAGTTCGCAGGGCCATCTCGGTGAGACCGAGATCCGTATCGGTGTGACCGAACTATTAGGTTTTTGGCAGTGGCTATGTCAAATGAACTCGGTGGCGCCGGATAGATCAAATCAGTGGGGCCGAGTTTGACTTTGAGTTTTGGACATATTTGGAATGAGAAAGTGGCTGAGGGTTTTGGAGCAATATCACTAAGCACTTTGAGCAAGTAGACCATTAAGTAACACCTCATCCCATTTTAATAGTATTGGCTTTCCAATGGACTCAATGCGATCTTGGATCACTATAATATAAATGAAGAGTATTGAGCTTTTGCCAATCTTGGTCCTTAGCATTTTGAGGGGCCCAAATCTCTAGTCCATGCCATGCCAATCATTGAACTTTGTGAAATATTTAACTTGAATGGATATAGTTCAATGAGCTATATGTTGTTATGAATTACCAAAACCACCCAGCGATTAGTTGCACTTTCAATCTCCCCCTTTTTGGTAATTGATGACAACAAATAGATCAAAGCTTCGACAAATGATAATATGAATGAAATACATCATTGCTTTGAGAAGTATGTGATAAGCAAGAGCTCCCCCTAAATTTGTGCATTATTTAAATTTTTCTTTTGAATGCAAATGCACAATCGATTAGGATCATGGGTCACTCTTCCATGTCACATACATCTTGGTGGAGCGCTCAAAATGATAAGAGTTGAATAATAAGCACTCATCACCAAAGATACAAGTGATTGATCATACACAAATAGTCAAGGATATAATCATGCAAGCACACATTAAGCATAGTATCGTGGAATTGTCACGGCAGATGTCCTTAGTGTGAGGACTTAGTCGTGAGGCCAATGCATCTATGTGGTAGCTTGAGAGGGGTTGAGCCGGACGAGAGACGCAAGGTTTTTACCCAGGTTCGGGCCCTCACGGTGGAGGAAAAAGCCTACATCCTTCTTAATTGATATTGATGATGATGATAATCTTGGTTACAAGGGCCATGTTTCGTTACCTCTATATCGAGAGCATCTACCTTGACTTGTCTATTGAGACGTCTAGAAAAACTTGTCCCTCTTGGGGTGCCCTGCCCCTCCTTATATAAGTTGAAGGGGCGGGTTACATGAGGGGTCCTAATAGGACTAGGATTAGTCTATCTTCTATTACAAGCCGGATACAAGTCTGGGTCTTGAGTCCTTGTAAGGGAAATATTCCTCACCCCTTTCCTCTTAAGCCGGCCCACCATATCATGAGCCGGCCGTCTAGGCCTTGGGCCTTGTCGTCCGTCTGACTCGCCGCCTGGTCACCAGTGAGTCACAATGTTCAGGCGGGTTGTCCGTAAGCCGCCAGATTCCAGCGGGTCGCCAGTGAGTCGCCAATCTCCGGGCGGCTTACAAATGAAACGCCAAGTCTGTCGGATTTTGGGTTCCGGCAAAACCCTGGAGGTTCGAACACTGGGGTGCGCACGGATATTTCCCCCTACCTAATTACGCCCTCAGCCTCATCGTGATCTAAAAGCTCAGCTCGACGAACTCGCAACACAAGAGACACAAGATTTATACTGGTTCGGGCCACCGTTGTGGTGTAATACCCTACTCCAGTGTGGTGTGGTGGATTGCCTCTTGGGCTGAGGATGAACAGTACAAGGGGAAGAACAGCCTCCTGAGGGGGGTGTTATCGTGCTTGGTGGGTGTGAGGGTGATCTCAATCAGTTTGAGGTGAGTCCTAGACCAGTTGTCTCCTATTGTGGTGGCTAGTCCTATTTATAGAGGCCCTGGTCCTCTCCCCAAATATTGAGCGGGAAGGGAGCCAACAACGACCAATTTGAAGGGGGACAGCTAGTACAAGCTATCCTGACTAAAGGTGGTCTTCGCCTACCAAAGGCTCTAGTGGTGACGCCGTCTTGGGCTCCACGGTGACCTCAGTCCTGCCGTCCTGCTGGTCTTGGTCTCGTTGCACCGATATGGAAACCTTTGCCTGATGCCTCGATACTCCTCGCCTGTGCTTGCCTCCTTAGCACCAAAGAGGAAACAAGGACACTATGCGCGCTGGTGCCCGCCTGGCCTTGATCGTCATGGCTTACGTCATTGCAACCTCGCGAGGTTCGTCTTGCCTTGGTCTCTCCGCCCCACGCGAGCCAGCCTGGTGAGGCCACCCCCAAGGAGGTCTTGTGTCGTCTGCATCGCGAGGCTTGGCCCTCGCGAGGGTCTTGAGTGATTGCTGGTGAAGACGGGCCGCACTAGGCCGCGAGTGGAGCCACGAGGTGGGCCGCAGGCAGGCAAGTCTGGGGACCCCCGTTCCCAGAACGCCGGCAGTAGCCCCCGGGCCCAAGGCGCGCTCGGACTTGGCTTCGAGGCAAAGCCAAAAGGCAAGTGCGGAGCACCGCGGGCCCCAACAGCCTGCAGCCTTGGTCGACCCGTGGCGATTGATTGGACGTGGGCTCTCCGCTTCCCCATGCTACCTTGGCAACTGCCTGACTTGACGAGTCCCTGGTACATGCAAGGAAAAACCATCATTACCTGTGATCATGGGGGCCGCTGGTTGGCCTTCTCCGGCTATAAATGGGGACAGGGGCAGAGCCCCCGTCGCCCATCTCTTCCCATTCCGCTCGCTTCTCCTCCCTTGATCCATTGCCAGTAGCGACTCCCATGGCGCTTGCGAAGAGGTTTTCGGCCGCGGAGAAGGGGAAGGCTCGCCGGGAGGAGCCCGGCTCTCCGCCGCCCAAGCGTGGACGCGGTCCTCCTCACAAGCACTCTGCGACCCCCGCCGCGGCCCCCGCGGCCGTGGCGGTGCTCCTTCGCGTGGTGGGAGCCGCCCATGTCGAGGCAGCACCGTCGATGAAGGGAGGCGCGCCATGGTCGCACAGCCTCCTCGGTCATGCTTCGACTCGGCGGAGGTGCTTCTGGAGTTCGTGGTGTGGTCGGAGAACCCTGCCGACTCCTGGCTTCAGCTCCCGCGCTTCTTCGCCGGCGAACTGCCGGCCACGGGTCCAGGCGGGCTCTGGCTGCAGGCGGACGGCTGTTGCAGCAAAGCTTCGTGGGTCGTGGTCGAGACCTCTGTTGCTGGCAATGTGGCTCTGGCTCGCGGCTGGCAAACATTTGCCCGCGCGCGCTGCCTGGGCAGGCGGTGCACTCTCCACTTCCAGTACGTCGGCAATGCGACCCTCTACATGAGGGTGTTCGGAGAAGACGGCCGCCGCGCCGTGTGCTGCCCCGAGGACAACGACGGCGACGAGGTGCCTTGCCTTGGCGATGGTCGGGATGAGGGTGAGGACGATCTCGCGCCAAGCTACGGCGGTTCTCCCTACAGCGATAGCTCCAGCAGCGGCAGCTACGACCAGCCGCCGCACCCGCTTCGAAGGTGGCAGCGGGTCGTCCCGCCGCCGCGCCCCAGTGAAGCGTGAGGAAGTGTCTGACTGAGTTCGGGAGAGCGCCATGGGCCCGTCCTCGCGTGTTGCTGCTGGGGCACGCGCCGCTTTTGTTTCGTTCTTCTTTTCCTTCCTGCATTGTGTCACATCCCTAGTTCTGGTATGACCTAGACTAGCTAGTATGTGTGCATCATGTTTAAATTTCTTTTAAATTTGAAATGGGGATTTGTGAAACCCTCAGAAATCATTTTTGGTAATAACCCAGATAAAAGTTGCTCCAAAAAGGTCCAAGAAAATGTTCATGTTGCTCTCTGAAAATATTGGTCAGAGGTAAAATTCAAACCAATATGTTTAGGAGCTCATAAATATTTATTTTGGCCATTTGGAATTAATGCAATAATTATTTGCATTGGATATATATATATATATATGCTATATATTTTATATATGTCCAAAAATTCTGAATTTTCGTGAGGGGCTTTGGAATATTCCCTTAGGTCCCTGCAAAAATTGTGACAGGAAAATAAAGTGATTTAGTATTTTTACTAAATCAGAACAAATGTTAGAAAAAATAGAAAAGAAACAAAATGGAAAAACTTACCTGTGCTCACCTGAGGCCTGGCACTGTGCGGCCCAGCTGGCCGGCCCAGCCAGCTGGTCGTGCCAGTCGTCCTCCACCTCCCGCCAGGAGGACAGGGACGGGTGCCCGCGGCGCGCACGCATGCGTCCGGCCACCTCCTGCCTGCTTGTCCTCCCCCTCGTCGCTCTGGATGCCCCGCGCGACACCACGTGCCGCCCCGCACCTCTCCCTCTCTCTCCCGTGGCCTCCCCTCCTCTCCATCGCTCTCTCTCACCGCGCCCGAGCGCTGCCGTCGCCGCCGCACGCCGTTGCCGCGCCCCCGCCACGGCCTCGCCTCCCCGACAAGTCCAACAGCTCCACGTCATCGTCCTCGTCCTCTCCGTCAAGCCACGCGTCGCCGGACGCCCCGTGGAGCCGTCACTGCCGTCGTCTTCATCATCGGCCGCCGGAGATCGCCACCGACATCCCGTCGCCTCCAAGTCGTCCCCGAGCGCGCTGAGATCACCGAAGGCCTCGCAGTGAGCTCCTCTATAGAACCCCTCTTCTCGCCCTCGTTTTTGCGCGCTCCAGCTCCGTTCCCCGCCATGGCCGTAGCTCCTCGCCGCCGATCATGTCGCCACGGTGGCCAGAGCCCGAGATAGCCACTCCCGCGCGCGTCACCGTGCTCCTGGTGACGCCAGGAGGCAGTAGAGGCCCTCCGCAGCCCCTGCCGTGCACCGCAGCGCTGCGCACGCACGCCACCGAACTCCGGCCGCGGCCCCGAGCTCCGACCATCCCACGGCCTCCGGCGTGTCCCACTGGATGCGCGCGAGCCTGGGCTTCGCATAGGTGGTCTCCGCCGCCCAAATGGTCGCCGGAGCGATGATCCCGAGCCCTCCTCCGCATTCGGCCTAGCCGGTGGCTAAACGCGGGCGGGTTGACTGGATTTGACCCCCCCAGTTGACCAGATTTGACCCGTATGGGGTCCATCCCCCAGCATGACGTCCATCCTCCGCATGGCGTCCTGCTACGCCACATCAAACGTTTGGTCAGGACCCACGCAGAGCGATGCTTGACCTCGTGAGGGAGAACCGCTTCAGCTCCGTAGACGAGGAAGAATGGGGTCTCGCCTGTTGGCTTGGTGGCGATGGTGCGGATGGACCACAACACGGACTAGAGCTCGTCGTGCCAGCCCCTACCGCAGGCCTCGAGCTTCTTCTTGAAGGTCCTGGTCTTGAGGCCTCTCAGGACCTCTGCGTTGGCACGTTCAGCCTGGCCATTGCTCCGGGGGCGCGCCACCAAAGCGTAGCAGATCTGCGTTCCAAGGTTAGCACAATATGTCTTGAAGAGGTTACTAGTGAACTGCGAGCCATTTTCGGTGATGATGCATTTGGGGACCCCAAACCAGCTCACGAGACCTTTGATGAACTTGACCGTGGAACCGGCCGGGATGGTACGGACAGCTTCCACCTCCGCCCACTTGGTGAACTTGTCGATGGCGACGTAGAGGTAGCGGTAGCCCCTAGGCGCTCGAGGGAACGGGCCCAAGATGTCCAGCCCCCAGACCGTGAATGGCCACGAGAGCGGGATGGTATGGAGGCCCTAAGCCGGCCGATGGATCTGCTTGGCGTGGAACTAGCAGGCCTCGCGGGACATCACCAGCTCAGCCACGTCATTGAGTGTCGTAGGCCAGTAGAATCCGCTTCAAAACACCTTGCCAACAGGAGTCCGTGACAACGAGTGGTGCCCGCAGTCCCCGCCGTGTATGTCGGCAAGTAGCTCTTTCCCCTACTCCCTGGAGATGCAACGCAGGGAAACATCATTCGGCCGCTTCCTGTACAACTCACCGTCATGGATGTAGTACGCCGTGGCTTGTCGGGCCACACGCTCCGCGTCCTCCTCCTTCTCCGGCGGCGTCCCTTGCGTTAGGTTTTCCTTGAATTCCTTGGTCCAGCACCCCTCCTGAGGCTCGAGCGCCAAGAGCAAGCGTGCTCCTGAGGTCGGGCCACAGGCCGGGGCTCCCGAGGCAGGTGGTTGAGGGAGTTCCTCCCGAGGCAGCGCTATTCTTGAAAGCGGTGGTGTTGCCGATGGCTTGAAGAGCCGCTCCTCGAAGACGCCAGGCTCTTGGGGTAGCCGCTTGGATGCTCTCCTGGCGATGTCGTCGGCTTCCTTGTTGGTGCCGTGGGGCACATGCTGCAATTCCACGCCCAATAACTGCTTCTCCCTCTTGCGCACCTCCGCAAGGTACGCCTCCATGTGCTCGTCCTTTGGCTCGTACACCTTGTTGGAGAAGTTGACGAGGAGCTGCGAATCACCCCTGATGGTGAGGCACTTCACCCCCAGGGCCACCGCAACCTTGTGGCCAGCTATGAGGCCTTCGTACTCTGCTATGTTGTTGGAGACCTTCTCGCCCTGCTGGAAGCAGAGCTGCACGTCGTAGTAAAGCTTGTCCTGAGTAGGTGAGATGAGCACCGCTCCAGCCCCCGCGCCCTGGCGCGCAAAGGTGCCATCGAAATACATAACCCAGCCGTCTGGCACTTCACTCCCTGGCGAGAGGGATCTATCCTCGCCGTCTTCGAGCCGCGGGGCGTCTGTCCATTCCGCCATGAAGTCAGCGAGCACGGCCCCTTGATGACCCTGGTCATGCTGAACTCCAACTGGAATGCCTGTAGCTCAATGTTCCACTCGGCGACTCTCCCGGTGGAGTTGGGGCTCTTGAGCACCCTCTCCAACGGGTAGGCCGAGACGACCTTGATGGGGTGACCTTGAAAGTAGTGTCGCAGCTTGCGCGAGGCCACCAAGAGCGCGAGCAGGAGGTCCTGAGGCATGGGGTACCGTGCCATCGCGTCCCGCAACACTGTGCTGACAAAATACACAGGGTGCTCGATGAGGGTGGGTGCATTGATGAGCCTCGCGTCTTCCAGAGGTTGGGGCGCCTCCTGAGGTGATGAAGCACCCAAAGCATGGTCGCCCGTTGGGGCTTCCGCAGGCCCAAGTGCACCGTCTTGTTGATCCTGGTCCTACGCTGGCGTCGCTGCAGCTTCAGCAGAGCCCTCGAGGTCTTGCGCCGCTCTGGCTGAGGAAGCGGCTTGGCGGACGCATCCTTGGCTCGGCGCTCCTCCCGGATCGCCGCCAGAGCTGCGCTGGCGAAGTAAGGGGTGGCGGCAAGGTACAGCACCAGAGGCTCGAGAGGTCGGGACGCCACCATCACCGGAGGGCTGGTCAGGAATCTCTTGAGGTCGTGAAACACTTGGTCGGCCTCTGGAGTCCACTCGAATGGGCCCTTCTTCTTCATCAGCTTGAAGAACGGCAGGGCGCGCTCTCCCAGCTTGGAGATGAAACGCCACAACGCGGTCAGGTGACCGGCGAGCTTCTGCATTTCCTTGAGGGTTTGTGGTGGAGTCATGTCTTCGATTGCCTTGACCTTCTCTGGGTTCGCCTCGATCCCTCTGTGGGACACGAGGAAACCCAGCAGCTTGCCTGAAGGGACACCAAACACACTCTCCGGGTTAAGCCACAAGTCTACCTGGCGCAGGCTTTCGAAGGTCTCCTCCAGGTCTTGAATCAAGGTTCTTGCCTCCCGAGACTTCACCACAATGTCGTCGATGTAGGCTTCAGCATTCCTCCCGAGCTGCCGGCCCAGGGCGATGTGCATCAGCCGTTGAAAGTTCGCACCCGCATTGCGCATCCCGAACGGCATGCAAGTGTAGCAGTATACCCCGCACGGGGTCAGGAAGACCGTCTTCTCGACGTCTTCAACTGCCATCTTGATCTGGTGGTAGCCTCAGAACGCATCTAGGAAGCACAACAGGTCACACTCGGCGGTGGAGTCGACGATCTGGTCGATGCGTGGAAGCGGGAACGGATCTTGGGGGCAGCCCTTGTTGAGGTTGGTGAAGTCAACACACATGCGCTCCTTCCCGCCTTTCTTGGGCTCAACGACGGGGTTTGCCAACCATTCAGGGTACCGGACCTCGCGAATGACACCTGCCGCCTCCAGCTTGTGGGTTTGTTGGACGATGAAGGTCTGCTTCTCCGTGGACTGCCGCCGCGCCCTCTGCTTCACAGGGCGTACATTGGGGCACACCTTCAAGTGATGCTTAATCACTCCTCTTGGGACCCCTACCAGCTGATCGGGCTCCCAGGCGGATACTTCCTTGTTTGCATGCAAGAACTTCGCCTCCTCTTGGTCGGGGTCGAGGTTGGCGCCTATGGTGAAGGTGGCCCCTGAGGACCCGTCTTCCTCGACCGGCATCTGCTTGGTTTCTGCCCAGTCTTGAGTGAACAACTGCTTCTTCTTGGTCGGTGCGGCCGCCTTAGCTCCGGAGTTACCCGCATCGGCCGGTTGCACTGTCGCGGCGGCCTTGAGGGCAAGCTTGAGTGCCACCAGAGCCTCCTTGGTATCCCCCACTATGGTGAGGACGTCCTTGCTCCCAGGCATCTTCATGAGGTTGTAGGCCGGATGGGTCGCTGCCATGAACTAGGCTAGAGCCGGTTACCTGAGTATAGCGTTGTACGGGAGGCTGATGTGGGCGACGTCGAAGTCGATCAGCTCAGTGCGGTAGTTGTCACGGGTGCCGAAGGTCAGGGAAAACAAATCTGCTCCAGGGGGCTGGAGGAGCCGCCTTCGACACCGGAGAATGCCTTGCTGGGGTGGAGCCGCTCGAGTGGTACGTGAAGGAGGCTGAAGGCCTCCACCGAGAGCACGTTGAGGCCGGTGCCGCCGTCGATGAGGGTCTTTGTGACGGCTACGTGGCAGATGGTGGGCGTGCAGAGCTATAACGCCCACGATGCGGCTATATCTCCCACGTGTCGAGGCACGACTTAGAGGCATAACCGCATAGTGGTTTTGTCGCAAGAAGGGTCATCTTCACACAATCCCATGTAATGAACAAGAATGGGATAAAGAGTTGGCTTACAATCGCCACTTCACACAATACATAAATATAATTCATACATCATCCAAAATACAAACATATAGACCGACTACGGTCAAGATCCAGATGAAAATAAGACAACCCAAAATGCTAGATCCCCGATCGTCCCAACTGGGCTCCACTACTGATCATCAGGAAAAGACACATAGTAACGACCACGTTCCTCGTCGAACTCCCACTTGAGATCAACCACATCATCTGCACTGGCATCGTCGGCACCTGCAACTGTTTTGGTAGAATTTGTGAGTCACGAGGACTCAGCAATCTCACACCCGCGAGATCAAGACTATTTAAGCTTATAGGAAAGGAAGGTGTAATAAGGTGGAGCTGCAGCGGCAATAAGCATATATGGTGGCTAACTTGCGCAAATGAGAGCGAGAAGAGAAGCAACGGAACGGTCGTCATCTAGCAATGACCAAGAAGTGATCCTGAACTCCTACTTACGTCATACATAACTCAGACCGTGTTCACTTCCCGGACTCCACCGAGAAGAGACCATCACGGCTACACACACAGTTGATGTATTTTAACGGGGTCAAGTGACAAGTTCTCTACAACCGGACATTAACAAATTCCCATCTGCCTCATAACCGCGGGCACGGCTTTCGAAAGATAATACCCTGCAGGGTTGTCCCAACTTAGCCCATCATAATCTCTCACGGTCAACGAAGGATAAACCTTCTCCCGGAAAGACCCGGTCAGTCTCGGAATCCCGGTTTACAAGACATTTCGACAATGGTAAAACAAGACCAGCAAAGCCGCCCGAATGTGCCGACAAATCCCGATAGGAGCTGCCCATATCTCGTTCTCAGGGCACACCGGATGAACACTACGTACAACTAAAACCAATCCTCGAGTTTCCCCAAGGTGGCGCTGCAAGTGGCTCTAGTTTGGACCAGCACTCAGAGGAACACTGGCCCGGCGGTTTAAATAAAGATGACCCTCGGGCTCGCGAAAACCCGGGGGAAAAGGCTTAGGTGGCAAATGGTAAAACCAAAGTTGGGCCTTGCTGGAGGAGTTTTATTCAAGGCGAACTGTCAAGGGGGTCCCATAAATCACCCGACCGCGTAAGGAATGCAAACTCAAGGAACATAATCCTGGTATATCAGAAACTAGGGCGGCAAGAGTGGAACAAAACACCGGGCATAAGGCCGAGCCTTCCACCCTTTACCAAAATATATAGATGCATTAATTAAATAAGAGATATTGTGATATCCCAACATATCCATGATCCGACATGGAACAAACTTCAACTTCACCTGCAACTAGCAACGCTATAAGAAGGGCTGAGCAAAAGCGGTAACTTAGCCAAACAACGGTTTGCTAGGAAAGGATGGTTAGAGGCTGACATGGCAAAATGGGAGACATGATATAGCAAAGTGATAGGTAGCGCGGCAAGGCAATAGAGCGAACAACTAGCAAAGCAAAGATAGAAGTGATTTCGAGGGGTGGTCATCTTGCCTGCAAGGTTCTCAGAGTTGTCGAAAGCTTGATCCTCGTAAGCGTACTCAACAGGTTCCTCGTTCACGAACTCGTCTCCCGGCTCTACCCAAGGCAAGAACACAAACAAACGGAACCACAATCAACCACGAGAAATGCACAAGCAACATGATGCAAAACATGTATGATATGCAAGATATGATGTGCGATGCATATGCGTGCTCCGGAAGGAAAATGATGATCAAGGCAGTAACTTGGCAAACCAAGCATGCCACTAGAAAGATGAGATGATTTCGGTCGAAATCGATATAAAGATCACCGGAAATGGATGCACGGTTTGCAAATGGCAAGCAAAACAAGAATGACACAAATCTGCGATTAACAGCATGATAGCACTTAAAATGCAACAAGTAACAATGCTAGAGCACTCCAACATAGAATCAAAGCATACGCCAGTAATATATAGGATATGCTTGACAAAAGATGAACACTGAGCTACGGCTAGATCACAACATATCAAGCTTAAACAAGCATGGCAAAAGTGCAAAAGATATCAGGTTCACAGACTTGGCAGAAACAGCATCAGGTAGCAATGTTCAGAGCACGAAATCAACATGCTACAGGAACTTAACATGGCAAAACAAGGCATGAAAGTATTTTACTAAATGCATATGAAAAAAGTCCCTTAATGACCATAAGCCAAAAAGGACCAGAAGATATGATGACAAGCATGTAAACATAGCAAGTTTCGTTATCAGGTTTCAGAAACAATAATATGAAGGCATGTTTGCGAGCTTGACGCACTCACCACAAAGCAATTCATGACAAAACAAGCATACCTACACCAAGATGGCAAGTTTATGAAGCTATCCATGGCAAGAGTAAAAGCATAGCATGTATAGATCAACTACGATAAGCTTGGCAATATTGCATATCATGTTAAAAATCTGCCAGAAATATTTTATAGCAAGAATAGAGCAAGATTGAGTCATGCTATGGCACTCCATAATTGCAAACAAGGGCAGTAATGGATCGATTACAACTATAGATACAAAACATCCTTACTGAACATCTCCAAAATATGCATGGATCTCTCTGTAGCATCAAGTTTACATGGCAACAAAATAACAGCAGACAAACACTTAGAGAATTCACTAAGTCCTAGAAAGCAGAAACATTACGGGGCCTAGTTTGCATGCTTGTGCTAGTCATCACAGAGATCAAAAAAATACATGGCATACACTATTGAAAAGATGGCATGGCATAGAACAAAACACATGTAGAGCTCATGCCCATAAGATGCACAGATTAAAAGATACAAAAAAGACAAATCTCCAAGTTCTGATAAGAACCAGCAGATAACAGCAACTAGCCCTCTTGCAATAGAGATTTGGGCATGAAGATGACCTCTAATGAACATGGTGCAATTGAACGAAATGTAGAGCATCACGAGGTGAACAATTTCGCATATTACACGCGTGAAACGGAGCTAAATGCAAGGAGTTATGCACTGTTGAACATGAGCATATGCTGTAAATTTGCAGGACTTGGAAAAAAAGGGGAAGGAATGTCAACCGCTACAGTAGCTGCTCCCGATAGGATCTGGCTCAGGCCGGCGATGGCGCGGCGATGGAGGAAGGAGAGGAGGCCGGATGGCGTCAGAGGGGAGGGGAGAGGGCGAGGCGGCGGCGCCGGAGCGAGGAGGCGGCGGGGCCTCGGGCCGGCGACGGCGATGGCCGGCGGCGGTAGCGCGGGGGAACGGCGACGGGCGGCCACGGCGGGGCGGCACCGGCCGGTGGCGGCGCGCGGGTGACAGGCGACGGGGGGCGCGCGGCGCGGGAGGAGCGGCGGCGGCTGGGCTCGGGCGGGCCCTCCTCGGGCTCGCCGGGCCGGCGGTGGTGGGAGGCCGGAGGGTGACGTGGCGGCGCCCGATTCGCTGCGGCCGTCGGTGGAGATGTGTCCGGCACGGACGGACACGTCCGGCGCGGCGCAAGGGAAGTTTCTAGGGTTTCGTCTGCGGGAAAAATTCGGGGGTCTCACATATAAATAGGTAGAGGGAGCTAGGAGAGTCCAAATGAGGTGCGGTTTTCGCCCACACGATCGTGATCGAACGACCTAGAGCATGGAAGAGAGTTAGGTGGGTTTTGGGCTGGTTTTTTAGGGGGTTTTGCTGCAACACACAAATGGACTTGCGGATGCCCGGTTAACCGTTGGAGTACCAAACGACCTCCAAATGGAACGAAACTTGACCGGTGGTCTCCGGGTGGTATACCAAGGCCACTTGACAAGCCTCGGTCCATTCCGAGAAAGTTTGACACCCGCACACGAAAGAAAACAAGAGGGGTGCACCGGAGGAGATAGGAGCGCCGGATTGCAAAACGGACAACGGGGAAAATGCTCGGATGCATGAGACGAACACGTATGCAAATGCAATGCACATGATGACATGATATGAAATGCGTGACAAGACAAAATACAAAACGAAAGACAAAACCCGACCACGGAGGGAATAACATAACACATAGCCGGAAATGGCCAGAGTCGGAGTTACAATTATGGAAAGTTACATCCAGGGTGTTACAACACTCCACCACTACGAGAGGATCTCGTCCCGAGATCTAGGACTGAAAGAACTCCGGATATTCGGAACGGAGATGGTCCTCGCGTTCCCAGGTGGCTACCTGGTCGGAATGGTGCGACCACTTCACTTTCAGGAATTTGATTGACTTGTTGCGAGTCTTGTGCTCAGTTTCTTCAAGAATAGCAACGGGGTGCTCATGATAAGACAAATCTTCTTGGAGGTCAATCTCTTCGAAGTTGATAGTGCGCTCAGGCGTCTTGAAGCACTTGCGGAGTTGTGACACGTGGAACACATCGTGCACGTTCGCGAAGTTGGAAGGAAGCTCAAGTTGATAGGCGAGGTCGCCTCTTTTGCCAATGATCTTGAAAGGACCCACGTATCTAGGGGCAAGCTTCCCTTTTGTGACGCCCGGATAATTAGGCCACAGTAATCCCCCGTTAATGTCGCCACGTCACCTTGGTTACAGTTCCTAATCTCGCGTTAGTTCGAAACCGATTCCAATTCAAATTCCAAAATCAAGCAAGAAAATAAAAGTTTTCAAACATTAAAACCAAAATATTACAGGTGTGACAAATAATACCTAGATAATAATGGTGGAGAAACCAACATCCTTAAAAATGTTTGAATGTCCTAAAATAAATAAAACAGTGGCAACTTAATTAATTAAATGCCTTTTATCATTTATAAAATATCAAACTATTTTAGTTAGGAGTGAAACTTTTTGTGGCAGTGGGTTAAACCATAACACTAATTTAGAAACTATTTTCCTAATTTATAAAACTAAGATAAATTGAAAACAAAATAGAAAACTACTAAACAGAAAATAAATAAGAGAAAATAGGAAAGAAAAAAAAGTAGAAGCAAGACCCCCCCTCGCTGGGCCTCGGCCCAGCTGGCCACCAGGCCGCCCGAATGGGCCGGCCCACCCCGCGCCCCCCACTCCCTTATCCACTCACCTGCCCGAACCCTAGCCCTATCCCCTTCCCCCTCCTCGCCTCTCCCTCCCCCGATCTGGATCGGGAGCAGGCCGATCCCCACGCCCCTCGCTCCTCGCCCCCCTCTACCCGAACTGGTTCGGGCACGGCGCCCCAACCTCGTCGCCGGCGCTCACCGTCGTCGCCCCCGACGCCGCTGGGCCCCGCCGTCGCCGAGCCACCACGCCGCTCGTCGAGCGCCTCCCCGCTGCGCCCCAATGACCACGCCTCGCCGCCCGGCGCTACCCAACGTCGTCTTCCCCGCGCCCTCGCCGCCTGGAACACCGCCTCGCCGGACTCCCTCCCCAACGTCATCGCCGTCCCGGCCGCTCCAAGCCTCCCCCGAGCCCGCTGCCACTCCCTACGGCTCCCCTGTGAGCTCAGCTACCCCCCTCTCTCCCTGGGCTCCGGTTCCTCTCCTGCTAGCTTCCCTGCTAGTACCGACCGCCGCCGTCCTCCATAGCTGGCGGGCTCGCGCACCCCGAGCTCCTCCGCCCGCACTGATGGTCCCCGCGTGCTCCTGGCACTCCCAGGGCCCCGTAGAGCCCCACATCTGGCCTTCCCGTGCCTCCCATCGCCGTGCCCGTGCAACCCCGAACTCCGGCCGCCGCTAAGCTCACCGCCGATGCCGTTCCGGCCATCTCCGGACGAACCACTACCACCATCCGGCGCGGATCGTCTTGGTCGTTCGAACGCGACCAAGCACGCGTGAAACGGACCCCTGTGGCCGAATTCCGGCCACGGCCAAGGCTCGCCGCCGTGTACGGGCTCGCCGGAGTGCCCTCCCGCCGGCGTCCGACGTGGCGCCCGGGGCCCACCCCCAGGGTCACTGACCAGCGGGCCCCTGGGCCCCACCTTTGACCCGTTGACTTCGGTCGATGCTGGCTGGGCCAATCCCAGCAGCTGACATGCGGGGCCCACCAATAAAACCTTTTAAAAAAATAAGTAAAAATACTAATTAATCAGTTAGTTAAATTAGTTAGTTAACTAATCTCTAATCAGACACTGACTAGTAGGGTCCACAATCTAATTAAGTTTTTTTAGTTTAAATTAACCCAGTTAATTAGCTACAGAGGCTGACATGTGGGCCCCACATGTGAGGGTGACATGGTCAGCGCACAGTTGACTGCTGATGTCACACATACGACATGCTGACGTCACCATTACTATTTTGGATAATTCGAATTTAATTTAATAAATAAATTCCAGAAATTCAAATAATTTTGGAAATTCATATCTTTTAAACCGTAACTCGGATGAAAATGTTTTCTACATGAAAGTTGCTCAGAACGACGAGACGAATCCGGACACGCAACCCGTTCATCCGCCACACCTCCCTAACCTATCGAACTCGCAACATTCCCCCTCCGTTTCATCTGTCCAAAATTGCCTAACTCCGGGAAAACTTTCCAGATATTATCCCCCTTCGCCAGTATCGTGTAGCACTGCGTTAGAACACTCATATCGCTGCGCTTTGCCATGTTATGTCTTGTTATGCACTTGCTTGCTATGTATTTACTGTTTCTTCCCACTCTTCTCTCCGGTAGACCCCGAGACTGCCGGCGACCCCCAGTTCGACTACGGTGATGACGACCCTTCCTTCTTTCCAGAGCAACCAGGCAAGCCCCCCCCCTTGATCACCAGATATCGCCTATTCTTCTCTATACTGCTTGCATTAGAAGAGTGTAGCATGTTACTGCTTTCGGTTAATCCTATTCTGCTGCATAGCCTATCATTGTTGCTACAGTTGTTACCCTTACCTGCTATCCTACTCCTTAGTATAGGATGCTAGTGTTCCATCAGTGGCCCTACACTCTTGTTCGTCTGCCATGCTATACTACTGGGCCGTGATCACTGCGGGAGGTGATCACAAGTATATACTTTATACTTTATACATGACACATGTGGTGACTAAAGTCGGGTCGGCTCGTTGAGTACCCCGCAAGTGATTCTGATGAGGGGGTTGAAAGGACAGGTGGCTCCATCCCGGTAGAGGTGGGCCTGGGTTCCTGACGGTCCCCGACTGTTACTTTATGGCGGAGCGGCAGGGCAGGTTGAGAACACTTAGGAGAGAGGTGGGCTTGGCCCTTGTCGGTGTTCGCGGATACTTAACACGCTTAACAAGATCTTGGTATTTGATCTGAGTCTGGCCATTTGGTCTATACGCACTAACCAACTACGCGGGAACAGTTATGGGCACTCGACGTCGTGGTATCAGCTGAAGCCTTCTTGATGTCAGCGACTGAGTGGCGCGCGCCGGATTGGACTGGAACGCCTACTAGGCTAGGTCTGCTTTCGGCCGCGTTTGCAACGTGCAGGTGTGCAATGGGCGATGGGCCCAGACCCCTGCGCCATAGGATTTAGACCGGCGTGCTGACCTCTCTATTGTGCCTAGGTGGGGCTGCGACGTGTTGATCTTCCGAGGCCGGGCATGACCCGGGAAAGTGTGTCCGGCCAAATGGGATCGAGCGTGTTGGGTTATGTGGTGCACCCCTGCAGGGAAGTTTATCTATTCGAATAGCCGTGTCCCTCGGTAAAAGGACGACCCGGAGTTGTACCTTGACCTTATGACAAATAGAACCAGATATTGAATAAAACACACCCTTCCAAGTGCCAGATACAACCCGGTGATCGCTCTCTAACAGGGCGACGAGGAGGGGATCGCCGGGTAGGATTATGCTATGCGATGCTACTTGGAGAACTTCAATCTACTCTCTTCTACTTGCTGCAAGATGGAGATGGCCAGAAGCGTAGTCTTTGACAGGATTAGCTATCCCCCTCTTATTCTGGCATTCTGCAGTTCAGTCCACCGATATGCCCCTTTACACATATACACATGCATACGTAGTGTAGCTCCTTGCTTGCGAGTACTTTGGATGAGTACTCACGGTTGCTTTTCTCCCTCTTTCCCCTTTCTATACCTGATTGTCGCAACCAGATGCTGGAGTCCAGGAGCTAGAGATCCCGAGGATGATTCTACGTGGAGTTCGGCTTCGAGGAGTAGTTAGGAGGTCCCAGGCAGGAGACCTTGCCTTTTCGATCGTTCCTACTTTTGTGCTAGACTTCTTAAGGCAAATTTGTTTAACTTATGTCTGTACTCAAATATTGTTGCTTCCGCTGACTCGTCTATGATCGAGCAATTGTATTCGAGCCCTCGAGGCCCCTGGCTTGTATTATGATGCTTGTATGACTTATTTATGTTGTAGAGTTGTGTTGTGATATCTTCCCGTGAGTCCCTGATCTTGATCGTACACATTTGCGTGCATGATTAGTGTACGATCAAATCGGGGGCGTCACACCTTTGATACCGAAGCAACGAGAGACGTGGAGGTAGACATGGTCTCCGATCTCGAAAGTCAAATCACGGTGCTTACTATCATAGTAACTCTTCTGGCGCGATTGCGCGGCTTTGAGATCATCACGGATGACTTTACACATTTCTTCAGCTTCAGTGATTAAGTCATTGCCAAGAAGTTGGCGTTCACCAGTCTCTGACCAATTGAGAGGAGTACGACACTTTCTGCCATAGAGAATCTCGAATGGGGCCTTGCCCGAACTCGCTTGGAAGCTGTTGTTGTAGGAGAATTCAGCATATGGAAGACAAACTTCCCATTTCATGCCAAAGGAAATGACACAAGCCCTAAGCATATCTTCAAGAATTTGATTGACTCGCTCGACTTGGCCACTAGTTTGAGGATGGAAAGTTGTGCTGAAGCGAATGTTTGTGCCCATGGCCTTCTGGAAGGAGTCCCAGAATTTAGAGGTGAAGATGCTTCCACGATCAGAAGAAATCAGTTGTGGAATGCCGTGCAAGGAGACAATTCTGGAGGTGTAAAGCTCTGCCAGCTGAGCTGCTGAGATGGATTCTTTGATTGGAAGGAAATGAGCCACTTTAGAAAGCTTGTCGATGACAACGAAGATAGCATCATTTCCACGCTTGGACTTGGGAAAACCAGTCACGAAGTCCATTTCGATATGATCAAACTTCCATTCTGGGATAGCAAGAGGTTGAACGAGACCAGCTGGTCATTGGTGTTATGCTTTCACTCTTCGGCAGACATCACATTCATTCACGAATTGAGCGATTTCTCGCTTCATTCGAGTCCACCAATACGACTGCTTAAGGTCATGGTACATCTTCGTACTTCCAGGATGAATGGAAAGGAGAGAATTGTGTGCCTCGTTCATAATGACTTTCCTTAGATCACCTTTAGGAACCACAATCCGGTCCTCGAAGAATAAAGTGTCTCTGTCATCAATGCGATAGCCCTTGTATTTGGAAAGACCCTTGTCGATACCATGTTTCACCTTCTTCACCATGGCATCAAGGAGTTGTGCCTCTCGAATTTGATCTTCCAAAGAAGGAGAGACTAAGAGGTTGGCAAGAAAGCCTTGAGGAACAACTTGGAGATTCAGCTTGCGGAAAGCTTCACAAAGATCCGGTTGGAAAGGCTTGAGAATTAAGCTGTTGCAATAAGCCTTCCTGCTTAAAGCATCTGCAATGACATTGGCCTTGCCTGGAGTATATTCAATACTTGGATTGTACTCTTGAATCATTTCGACCCATCGAGTCTGCCTGAGGTTGAGGTTGGGCTGAGTGAAGATGTACTTGAGACTCTTGTGATCGGTGAAAATGTCCACTTGTCTTCCCAACAAGAGATGTCTCCACGTTATTAATGCATGGACAACTGCTGCCAACTCAAGATCGTGAGTGGGATAGTACTTCTCGTTGGGCTTCAACTGACGAGAGGTATAGGCCACAATTGTCTTCTCTTGCATTAACATAGCACCGAGACCTTGGAGAGAAGCATCACAGAAAACTTCAAACGGCTTGGATTCATCAGGAGGAGTTAAGACAGGAGCTGTGACAAGTTTCTCTTTGAGAGTGTTGAAAGCAATGTCACACTCAGGAGACCAGACATACTTCACATGCTTCTGGAGGAGGTTGGAAAGAGGCTTTGCAATATTGGAGAAATTCTCAACGAATCTTCGGCAATAGCTTGCAAGACTAAGAAAACTGCGGAGCTGCTTGACATTCTGAGGAGGTTCCCAATTCACAATTGCGGACACCTTCTCGGGGTTAGCAGCGATGCCCTTGGCAGAGATGATGTGACCAAGGAAAAGAACTTCATCGAGCCAAAACTCACATTGGGAGAACTTCGCATAGAATTGATACTCTCTGAGCTTGTCAAGCACCAATCGCAAATGTTTGGCATGATCCTTCTTATTCTTGGAGAAGACCAAGATATCATCGAGATACACCAGGACGAATTCATTGGTATAGGGGTTGAAGATGAAATTCATCATCCGAGAGAATACTGGAGGAGCATTGACAAGGCCGAAAGACACGATAGTATATTCATAAGAACCAAAGCTTGTTCTGAATGCTGTCTTGGGAATATCTTCTTCACGAATGTGAATCTGATGATAATCCATACGAAGGTCAAGCTTCGAGAATACTTTAGCACCTTTGAGTTGCTCGAATAGCTCATTGATGTTGGGAAGTGGATACTTGTTCTTGATTGTCTTGTTGTTCAATGGACGGTAGTCGACACAAAGTCGGTCCGTGCCATCCTTCTTCTTGACAAAAAGAACACCACAACCCCATGGAGATGAACTCGGTCTGATCAAACCCAGACGCTCTTGTTCATCGAGCTGTTTCTTCAATTCCTTCAGCTCGTTGGGTCCAAGCTTGTATGGACGCTTGCAAACGGGTTCAGTACTAGGCTCTAGTTCGATAACGAACTCAACTGGCCGATGAGGAGGCATACCCGGAAGCTCTTCTGGAAAGACATCTTTATACTCACAAACGACTGGAATTTGAGAGATGGCATTCAATTCACCCTTCTCATTGAGAGAAAACAACCGAATGGTTTCATCACGAGCGGCATAAATAATCACATCCTCAGAAGAGTGTGTTAATTGAATTTCCCTGGCAGCACAATCAAGTTGAGCTTTGTGCTTAGAAAGCCAGTCCATCCCGAGAATTAGATCAATATCCGAGTCACCAAGAACAACTGGAGAAGACAGAAATTTATAGTCGCCCATCTTGATGGAAACATCCAGGACACAATTATTAAATGTCATTTGCTTGCCCGGAGACACAACCTTCAACGGGATAGGAATCTTTTCCGTCACAAACTCATGCTTGGCAACAAAAGGTCTTGAAATGAAAGAAAGAGATGCACAAGTATCAAAAAGAACTTTTGCAGGAATATCATTAACGGGAAGATTACCCATTATCACATGAGTAGATTCCTCCGCTTGAGCTGCATTCATCATGTTCACCTTTGCAGACTTTGGATTATGCTTGACCACTGCATTGCTGGAAGATCTGACAGGAGGAGGAGGAGGCAGACGCCTTTGGTTGAAGCACTTGTTAGCATAGTGACCTTTCTGCTGACATTTGTTGCAAGTCACCTCTGAGAGTGGACGGTGATAAGGGGCTTGGACTTTGGAGCTTGATTCTGAGACTTGTTCTGATAGCCAGAGTTGTTAGAGTTGGAAGAACCATGGCCACCTTTGTTCTTCTGCTGGTAAGGCTGACGAAACGGAGGAGGAGGAGGCAACCAGAACTTCTGTTGCTTAGCTGTCACAAGTGAGGAAGAAGAAGACTGAACTGCGTCTCTGACTCTCTTCTTAGAAGCCTCACACTTGAGCTGAGCAGCCTCTTGCTTCAGTGCCATGTTATAGAATTGATCAAACTGAGTAGGCTCAACAAGAACGAGAGCTAACTGCAGATCCTCTTTAAGGCCACCTCTAAAGTGATAAATCATGCTCTTTTCATCAGGAACGTCTTGTTTAGCGAAGCGAGCAAGTTTCTGAAACTGGATGTTGCATTGATACACAAACATGTTACCTTGCTTGAGATTGTGGAACTCCTGACGCTTGCTCTCAACAACACTTTGTGGAATGTGGTGCGCTTTGATGTCCCGACAGAAGTCAGTCCAAGTGATCACACGACCTCCTCTGGAATCTTTGTATTGCTGAAACCAATCAGCAGCTTGGTCCTTGAGCTGAAAAGAAGCGAACTTGACATAGTCCTCAGGCCTGACATTGCTACATTCAAAATGCTTGTTGATGTCCACGAGCCAATCATCGGCATCCGTGGCCTCGGCACAGTAGCTGAAAGACTTGGGCTGATTTGCGAGAAACTGGTTGAGTGTAGCGAAGTTAGGCTGATTGTTGCCTTGACCTTGATTGCCTTGATTGCCTTGCCCTTGGGTACGTTCTTGCAAGAGTTGCAGAATCATCTGAGCATTGGCGTTGGTGGCTGCCATGATAGCTTGCCATGCCTCCGGAGGTGGAGGTGGTGGCGGAGGGTTCGCTTGACTCCCTTCATTGCGATTCGGATTCTGACGCGTTGGCGGAGCCATCCTGAAGAGGGTGACATCCGTTAGCATCTTGATACACAAATAGATAAGTAGAATCAATGGATAGAAATTGAAACATATAGTCTTCACAATAAACATTCGAACAAAGATAAACGAATGAATTCCATAGTAAGTCATCACACTTCCATAAGTTGAGAAGCCACTTAAAAAGATAAGGAATCAACATATGACTTCGAAGCAACTCGAATACCATAATACAAAACAAAACAAAGTATTGGCTTGCAGAATAAGCCGGAACAAACATATTATAGAGATTTCGTCCGAAGTTTTCGTGGTGGGGCCCACACGGGCTCAATCGTACAGCACCATCATGTACAAGGCTGTGCACATGACATACGAAGCGTCCCCGAGTCGGCATAGCCATGGACTCTTTAAGACACTACGAGACCACTGTAAAACCAGCCGTGTACAGGCGGACCACTAGACGTCGAACCCCAATCTCATATCATGCGTCTGTCGGAAAAGATATCCTAAGGCTACTTGAATTCCCACTTATAAACTCCCGAAACTTTCTGGTTATGCAATCTGGTGTTGGGGATACAGGGGACACAAAATATATCACCCAAACTAGCAATCCCTAGATCCAGCTGTATCCATCCTGTTGGAAATATGCCCTAGAGGCAATAATAAAAGGTTATTATTATATTTCTTTGTTCATGATAATCGTCTATTATTCATGCTATAATTGTATTGTCCGGAAATCGTAATACATGTGTGAATACATAGACCACAACGTGTCCCTAGTAAGCCTCTAGTTGACTAGCTCGTTGATCAACAGATAGTCATGGTTTCCTGACTATGGACATTGGATGTCATTGATAACGGGATCACATCATTAGGAGAATGATGTGATGGACAAGACCCAATCCTAAGCATAGCATAAAAGATCGTGTAGTTTCGTTTGCTAGAGCTTTTCCAATGTCAAGTATCTTTTCCTTAGACCATGAGATCGTGCAACTCCCGGATACCGTAGGAGTGCTTTGGGTGTGCCAAACGTCACAACATAACTGGGCGACTATAAAGGTGCACTACGGGTATCTCCGAAAGTGTCTGTTGGGTTGGCACGGATCGAGACTGGGATTTGTCACTCCGTGTGACGGAGAGGTATCTCTGGGCCCACTCGGTAATGCATCATCATAATGAGCTCAATGTGACTAAGGCGTTAGTCACGGGATCATCCATTGCGGTACGAGTAAAGAGACTTGCCGGTAACGAGATTGAACAAGGTATTGGGATACCGACGATCAAATCTCGGGCAAGTAACATACCGATTAACAAAGGGAATTGTATACGGATTGATTGAATCCTCGACACCGTGGTTCATCCAATGAGATCATCGTGGAACATGTGGGAGCCAACATGGGTATCCAGATCCCGCTGTTGGTTATTGACCGGAGACGCGTCTCGGTCATGTCTGCATGTCTCCCGAACCCGTAGGGTCTACACACTTAAGGTTCGGTGACGCTAGGGTTGTAGAGATATATGTATGCGGAAACCCGAAAGTTGTTCGGAGTCCCGGATGAGATCCCGGACGTCACGAGAGGTCCCGGAATGGTCCGGAGGTGAAGAATTATATATAGGAAGTCCAGTTTCGGCCACCGGGAAAGTTTCGGGGGTTACCGGTATTGTACCGGGACCACCGGAAGGGTCCCGGGGTCCACCGGGTGGGCCACCTATCCCGGAGGGCCCCGTGGGCTGAAAGTGGAAGGGAACCAGCCCTTAGTGGGCTGGGGCGCCCCCCTTGGGCCTCCCCCCATGCGCCTAGGGTTGGGAACCCTAGGGGGGAGTTCCCCCTTGCCTTGGGGGGCAAGGCAACCCCTTCCCCCTTGGCCACCGCCCCCCCCCCCCATGAGATCTCATCTCTAGGGCCGGCGCCCCCCCAGGGGGCCTATATAAAGGGGGGGAGGGAGGGCAGCACACAACAGCCTTGGGCGCCTCCCTCCTCCCCTGCAACACCTCTCTCTCTCTCGCAGAAGCTCGGCGAAGCCCTGCCGGAGAACCGCTACATCCACCACCACGCCGTCGTGCTGCTGGATCTCCATCAACCTCTCCTTCCCCCTTGCTGGATCAAGAAGGAGGAGACGTCGCTGCACCGTACGTGTGTTGAACGCGGAGGTGCCGTCCGTTCGGCACTCGGTCATCGGTGATTTGGATCACGGCGAGTACGACTCCGTCATCCACGTTCATTGGAACGCTTCCGCTCGCGATCTACAAGGGTATGTAGATGCACTCCCTTCCCCTCGTTGCTAGTATACTCCATAGATGCATCTTGGTGAGCGTAGGAAAATTTTAAAATTATGCTACGATTCCCAACAGTGGCATCATGAGCCAGGCCTATGCGTAGTTACTATGCACGAGTAGAACACAAAGCAGTTGTGGGCGTTGAGTTTGCCAATTCTTCTTGCCGCTACTAGTCGTTTCTTGTTTCGGCGGCATTGTAGGATGAAGCGGCCCGGACCGACCTTACACGTACGCTTACGTGAGACTGGTTCCACCGACTGACATGCACTAGTTGCATAAGGTGGCTAGCGGGTGTCTGTCTCTCCTACTTTAGCCGGAACGGATTCGATGAAAAGGGTCCTTATGAAGGGTAAATAGAATTGGCAATCACGTTGTGGTTACGTAGGTAAGAACGTTCTTGCTAGAAACCTACAAACCACGTAAAAACTTGCAACAACAATTAGAGGACGTCTAACTTGTTTTTGCAGCAAGTGCTATGTGATGTGATATGGCCAGAAGATGTGATGAATGATATATGTGATGTATGAGATTGATCATATTCTTGTAATAGGAATCACGACTTGCATGTCGATGAGTATGAAAACCGGCAGGAGCCATAGGAGTTGTCTTTATTATTTTGCATGACCTGCGTGTCATTGAATAAATGCCATGTAATTTACTTTACTTTGTTGCTAAACGCGTTAGCCATACAAGTAGAAGTAATCGTTGGCGTGACGACTTCATGAAGACACAATGATGGAGATCATGATGATGGAGATCATGGTGTCATGCCGGTGACGAAGATGATCATGGTGCCCCGAAGATGGAGATCAAAGGAGCATAATGATATTGCCCATATCATGTCACTATTTGATTGCATGTGATGTTTATCATGTTTTTGCATCTTATTTGCTTAGAACGACGGTAGTAAGTAAGATGATCCCTTATAATAATTTCAAGAAAGTGTTCACCCTAACTGTGCACCGTTGCGAAGGTTCGTTGTTTCGAAGCACCACGTGATGATCGGGTGTGATAGATTCTAACGTTCGAATACAACGGGTGTTGACGAGCCTAGCATGTACAGACATGGCCTCGGAACACACGCAATACACTTAGGTTGACTTGACGAGCCTAGCATGTACAGACATGGCCTCGGAACACGGAGGACCGAAAGGTCGAGCATGAGTCGTATAGAAGATACGATCAACATGGAGATGTTCACCGATCTTGACTAGTCCGTCTCACGTGATGATCGGACACGGCCTAGTTAAACTCGGATCATGTTTCACTTAGATGACTAGAGGGATGTCTATCTGAGTGGGAGTTCATTAAATAATTTGATTAGATGAACTTAATTATCATGAACTTAGTCTAAAATCTTTACACTATGTATTGTAGATCAAATGGCCAACGTTGTCCTCAATTTCAACGCGTTCCTAGAGAAAACCAAGCTGAAAGATGATGGCAGCAACTATACGGACTGGGTCCGGAACCTGAGGATCATCCTCATAGTAGCCAAGAAAGATTATGTCTTAGAAGCACCGCTAGGTGAAGCACCAATCCCAGAGAACCAAGACGTTATGAACGCTTGGCAATCACGTGCTGATGATTACTCCCTCGTTCAGTGCGGCATGCTTTACAGCTTAGAACCGGGTCTCCAAAAGCGTTTTGAGAAACATGGAGCATATGAGATGTTCGAGGAGCTGAAACTGGTTTTTCAAGCTCATGCCCGGGTCGAGAGATATGATGTCTCCGACAAGTTCTTCAGCTGTAAAATGGAGGAGAACAGTTCTGTTAGTGAGCACATACTCAGAATGTCTGGGTTGCACAACCGCTTGTCTCAGCTGGGAGTTAATCTCCCGGATGACGCGGTCATTGACAGAATCCTCCAGTCGCTTCCACCAAGCTACAAGAGCTTTGTGATGAACTACAATATGCAGGGGATGGAAAAGACCATTCCCGAGGTATATTCAATGCTGAAATCAGCGGAAGGGGAGATCAGAAAAGAACATCAAGTGTTGATGGTGAATAAAACCACTAAGTTCAAGAAGGGCAAGGGTAAGAAGAACTTCAAGAAGGACGGCAAGGGAGTTGCCGCGCCCGGTAAGCCAGTTACTGGGAAGAAGTCAAAGAATGGACCCAAGCCCGAGACTGAGTGCTTTTATTGCAAGGGAAGTGGTCACTGGAAGCGGAACTGCCCCAAATACTTAGCGGACAAGAAGAAGGCCGGCAACACCAAAGGTATATGTGATATACATGTAATTGATGTGTACCTTACCAGTACTCGTAGTAGCTCCTGGGTATTTGATACCGGTGCGGTTGCTCATATTTGTAACTCAAAACAGGAACTACGGAATAAACGGAGACTGGCGAAGGACGAGGTGACGATGCGCGTCGGGAATGGTTCCAAGGTCGATGTGATCGCCGTCGGCACGCTACCTCTGCATCTACCACGGGATTAGTTTTAAACCTCAATAATTGTTATTTAGTGCCAGCTTTGAGCATGAACATTGTATCTGGATCTCGTTTAATTCGAGATGGCTACTCATTTAAATCCGAGAATAATGGTTGTTCTATTTATTTGAGAGATATGTTTTATGGTCATGCCCCGCTGGTCAATGGTTTATTTTTGATGAATCTCGAACGTGATGTTACACATGTTCATAGTGTGAATACCAAAAGATGTAAAGTTGATAACGATAGTCCCACATACTTGTGGCACTGCCGCCTTGGTCACATTGGTGTCAAGCGCATGAAGAAGCTCCATGCAGATGGACTTTTGGAGTCTCTTGATTACGAATCATTTGACACGTGCGAACCATGCCTCATGGGTAAGATGACCAAGACTCCGTTCTCCGGAACAATGGAGCGAGCAACCAACTTATTGGAAATCATACATACCGATGTGTGTGGTCCAATGAGTGTTGAGGCTCGCGGAGGATATCGTTATGTTCTCACTCTCACTGATGATTTAAGTAGATATGGGTATGTCTACCTAATGAAACACAAGTCTGAAACCTTTGAAAAGTTCAAGGAATTTCAGAGTGAAGTTGAGAATCAACGTGACAGGAAAATAAAATTCTTACGATCAGATCGTGGTGGAGAATATTTAAGTCACGAGTTTGGTGCACACTTAAGGAAATGTGGAATAGTTTCACAACTCACGCCGCCTGGAACACCTCAGAGAAATGGTGTGTCCGAACGTCGTAATCGCACTCTATTGGATATGGTGCGATCTATGATGTCTCTTACCGATTTACCGCTCTCATTTTGGGGCTATGCTTTAGAGACTGCCGCATTCACTTTAAATAGGGCTCCGTCGAAATCCGTTGAGACGACACCGTATGAATTATGGTTTGGGAAGAAACCTAAGCTGTCGTTTCTAAAAGTTTGGGGATGCGATGCTTATGTCAAGAAACTTCAACCTGAAAAGCTCGAACCCAAATCGGAAAAATGCGTCTTCATAGGATACCCTAAGGAAACTATTGGGTATACCTTCTACCTCAGATCCGAAGGCAAGATCTTCGTTGCCAAGAACGGGTCCTTTCTGGAGAAGGAGTTTCTCTCGAAAGAATTGAGTGGGAGGAAAGTGGAACTTGATGAGGTGATAGTCACCCCTTCCGAACCGGAAAGTAGCGCAGCGCGGGAAAATGTTCCTGTGGTGCCTACACCGACTGGGGAGGAAGTTAATGATGATGATCATGAAGCTTCAGATCAAGTTACTGAACTTCGTAGGTCCACAAGGACACGTTCCGCACCAGAGTGGTACGGCAACCCTGTCCTGGAAATCATGTTGTTAGACAACGGTGAACCTTCGAACTATGAAGAAGCGATGGCGGGCCCAGATTCCGACAAATGGCTAGAAGCCATGAAATCCGAGATAGAATCCATGTATGAAAACAAAGTATGGACTTTGACTGACTTGCCCGATGAGCGGCGAGCCATAGAAAACAAATGGATCTTTAAGAAGAAGACGGACGCGGATGGTAATGTGACCATCTACAAAGCTCGACTTGTCGCTAAGGGTTATCGACAAGTTCAAGGGGTTGACTACGATGAGACTTTCTCACCCGTAGCGAAGCTGAAGTCCGTCCGAATCATGTTAGCAATTGCCGCATACTATGATTATGAGATATGGCAGATGGACGTCAAAACGGCATTCCTTAATGGCTTCCTTAAGGAAGAGTTGTATATGATGCAGCCGGAAGGTTTTGTCGATCCTAAGAATGCTAACAAAGTATGCAAGCTCCAGCGCTCAATCTATGGGCTGGTGCAAGCATCTCGGAGTTGGAACATTCGCTTTGATGAGATGATCAAAGCGTTTGGGTTTACACAGACTTATGGAGAAGCCTGTGTTTACAAGAAAGTGAGTGGGAGCTCTGTAGCATTTCTCATATTATATGTGGATGACATACTATTGATGGGAAATGATATAGAATTCTTGGAAAGTATAAAGGCCTATTTGAATAAGTGTTTTTCAATGAAGGACCTTGGAGAAGCTGCTTATATATTAGGCATCAAGATCTATAGAGATAGATCAAGACGCCTCATTGGTCTTTCACAGAGTACATACCTTGACAAGATATTGAAGAAGTTCAATATGGATCAGTCCAAGAAGGGGTTCTTGCCTGTATTGCAAGGTGTGCAATTGAGCACGGCTCAATGCCCGACCACGGCAGAAGATATAGAAAAGATGAGTGTCATACCCTATGCCTCGGCCATAGGGTCTATTATGTATGCCATGCTGTGTACCAGACCTGATGTAAACCTTGCCGTAAGTTTGGTAGGAAGATACCAAAGTAATCCCGGCAAGGAACACTGGACAGCGGTCAAGAATATCCTGAAGTACCTGAAGAGGACTAAGGATAGGTTTCTCGTTTATGGAGGTGACAAAGAGCTCGTCGTAAAGGGTTACGTCGACGCTAGCTTCGACACAGATCTAGATGACTCGAAGTCACAGACCGGATACGTGTATATATTTTGAATGGAGGAGCAGTAAGCTGGTGCAGTTGCAAGCAAAGCGTTGTGGCGGGATCTACATGTGAAGCGGAGTACATGGCAGCCTCGGAGGCAGCACAGGAAGCAGTCTGGATGAAGGAGTTCATTACCGACCTAGGCGTGATTCCCAATGCGTCGGGCCCGATGACTCTCTTCTGTGACAACACTGGAGCTATTGCCCTTGCGAAGGAGCCCAGGTTTCACAGGAAGACTAGGCATATCAAGCGTTGCTGCAACTCCATTCATGAAAGTGTTCAAAATGGAGACATAGATATTTGTAAAGTACACACGGACCTGAATGTAGCAGATCCGTTGACTAAACCTCTCCCTAGGGCAAAACATGATCAACACCAGGACGCAATGGGTGTTCGATTCATCACAATGTAACTAGATTATTGACTCTAGTGCAAGTGGGAGACTGTTGGAAATATGCCCTAGAGGCAATAATAAATGGTTATTATTATATTTCTTTGTTCATGATAATTGTCTATTATTCATGCTATAATTGTATTGTCCGAAATCGTAATACATGTGTGAATACATAGACCACAACGTGTCCCTAGTAAGCCTCTAGTTGACTAGCTCGTTGATCAACAGATAGTCATGGTTTCCTGACTATGGACATTGGATGTCATTGATAACGGGATCACATCATTAGGAGAATGATGTGATGGACAAGACCCAATCCTAAGCATAGCATAAAAGATCGTGTAGTTTCGTTTGCTAGAGCTTTTCCAATGTCAAGTATCTTTTCCTTAGACCATGAGATCCTGCAACTCCCGGATACCGTAGGAGTGCTTTGGGTGTGCCAAACGTCACAACGTAACTGGGTGACTATAAAGGTGCACTACGGGTATCTCCGAAAGTGTCTGTTGGGTTGGCACGGATCGAGACTGGGATTTGTGACTCCGTGTGACGGAGAGGTATCTCGGGGCCCACTCGGTAATGCATCATCATAATGAGCTCAATGTGACTAAGGCGTTAGTCACGGGATCATGCATTGCGGCACGAGTAAAGAGACTTGCCGGTAACGAGATTGAACAAGGTATTGGGATACCGACGATCGAATCTCGGGCAAGTAACATACCGATAGACAAAGGGAATTGTATACGGATTGATTGAATCCTCGACACCGTGGTTTTTTTATCCGATGAGATCATCGTGGAACATGTGGGAGCCAACATGGGTATCCAGATCCCGCTATTGGTTATTGACCGGAGAGGCGTCTCGGTCATGTCTGCATGTCTCCCGAACCCGTAGGGTCTACACACTTAAGGTTCGGTGATGCTAGGGTTGTAGAGATATATGTATGCGGAAACCTGAAAGTTGTACGGAGTCCCGGATGAGATCCCGGACGTCACGAGAGGTTCCGGAATGGTCCGGAGGTGAAGAATTATATATAGGAAGTCCAGTTTCGGCCACCGGGAAATTTCGGGGGTTACCGGTATTGTACCGGGACCACCGGAAGGCTCCCGGGGGTCCACCGGGTGGGGCCACCTATCCCGGAGGGCCCCTTGGGCTGAAAGTGGAAGGGAACCAGCCCTTAGTGGGCTGGGGCGCCCCCCTTGGGCCTCCCCCCATGCGCCTAGGGTTGGGAACCCTAAGGGGGGGGGAGTTCCCCCTTGCCTTGGGGGGCAAGGCAACCCCTTCCCCCCTTGTGGCCGCCGCCCCCCCCCATCAGATCTCATCTCTAGGGCCGGCGCCCCCCCAAGGGGCCTATATAAAGGGGGGAGGGAGGGCAGCACACAACAGCCTTGGGCGCCTCCATCCTCCCCTGCAACACCTCTCTCTCTCTCGCAGAAGCTCGGCGTAGCCCTGCCGGAGAACCGCTACATCCACCACCACGCCGTCGTGCTGCTGGATCTCCATCAACCTCTCCTTCCACCTTGCTGGATCAAGAAGGAGGAGACGTCGCTGCACCGTACGTGTGTTGAACGCGGAGGTGCCGTCCATTCGGCACTCGGTCATCGGTGATTTCGATCACGGAGAGTACGACTCCGTCATCCACGTTCATTGGAACGCTTCCGCTCGCGATCTACAAGGGTATGTAGATGCACTCCCTTCCCCTCGTTGCTAGTATACTCCATAGATGCATCTTGGTGAACGTAGGAAAATTTTAAAATTATGCTACGATTCCCAACACATCCGTCAACACATAACCAAGAAACCTTCGGAAATCGTTTACCTCAACCTTCGAAAAACATCCGTTATACAAGTTATGGCAATACTCCCGAACTCCCGCCCCAGTACTGGGTGGCGTCGAGGTGATCTCACCAACAACTGCATAAAAGAGATTTCGATGATGGCGAAACTCAGGTATTCCAGAACTGCAACGATAAAATTGTGACGACAACACCTCGGAGCTCAACTCCCCGGGACACTGCCACATCCCCTAAATGTCAGGAGGCACCAAGAACAATGTTCTCGTCACAAAACCATCGGAACGATTCCAAGATACCCGCGTGATCCTAAAATTTTTTTTAGTGAAATTTGAGGAGAGAATAGTCAAAACTTCTACGTCAGGAGACCTCACCAGAGCGACGAAGGGACTGAGGAGTAAAAAGAATCCTACTCTCCGATATATATAATCCTAAGACTCAAAACATTTTTATTCTAGACTCAACAACGCAAGCGATTCGATCAAGCAGGGGGCTCCTAAGTCGGGGATGGCTCTGATTACCAACTTGTAACGCCCACGATGCGGCTATATCTCCCACATGTCGAGGCACAACTTAGAGGCATAACCGCATAGTGGTTTTGTCGCAAGAAGGGTCATCTTCACACAATCCCATGTAATGAACAAGAATGGGATAAAGAGTTGGCTTACAATCGCCACTTCACACAATACATAAATATAATTCATACATCATCCAAAATACAAACATATAGACTGACTACGGTCAAGATCGAGATGAAAATAAGACAACCCCAAATGCTAGATCCCCGATCGTCCCAACTGGGCTCAACTACTGATCATCAGGAAAAGACACATAGTAACGACCACGTTCCTCGTCGAACTCCCACTTGAGATCGACCCCATCATCTGCACTGGCATCGTCGGCACCTGCAACTATTTTGGTAGAATCTGTGAATCACGAGGACTCAGCAATCTCACACCCGCGAGATCAAGACTATTTAAGCTTATAGGAAAGGATGGTGTAATAAGGTGGAGCTGCACCGGCAAACTTGCGCAAATGAGAGCGAGAAGAGAAGCAACAGAACGGTCGTCATCTAGCAATGACCAAGAAGTGATCCTGAACTCCTACTTACGTCATACATAACTCAGACCGTGTTCACTTCCCGGACTCTGCCGAAAAGAGACCATCACGGCTACACACACAGTTGATGTATTTTAACGGGGTCAAGTGACAAGTTCTCTACAACCGGACATTAACAAATTCCCATCTGCCTCATAACCGCGGGCACGGCTTTCGAAAGATAATACCCTGCAGGGGTGTCCCAACTTAGCCCATCATAAGCTCTCACGGTCAACGAAGGATAAACCTTCTCCCGGAAAGACCCGATCAGTCTCGGAATCCCGGTTTACAAGACATTTCGACAATGGTAGAACAAGAGCAGCAAAGCCGCCCGAATGTGCCGACAAATCCCGATAGGAGCTGCACATATCTCGTTCTCAGGGCACACCGGATGAACACTACGTACAACTAAAACCAATCCTCGAGTTTCCCCAAGGTGGCGCTGCAAGTGGCTCTAGTTTGGACCAGCACTCAGAGGAACACTGGCCCGGGGGTTTAAATAAAGATGACCCTCGGGCTCGCGAAAACCCGGGGGAAAAGGCTTAGGCGGCAAATGGTAAAACCAAAGTTGGGCCTTGCTGGAGGAGTTTTATTCAAGGCGAACTGTCAAGGGGGTCCCATAAATCACCCGACTGTGTAAGGAACGCAAACTCAAGGAACATAATCCCGGTATATCAGAAACTAGGGCGGCAAGAGTGGAACAAAACACCGGGCATAAGGCCGAGCCTTCCACCCTTTACCAAAATATATAGATGCATTAAGTAAATAAGAGATATTGTGATATCCCAACATATCCATGATCCGACATGGAACAAACTTCAACTTCACCTGCAACTAGCAACGCTATAAGAAGGGCTGAGCAAAAGCGGTAACTTAGCCAAACAACGGTTTGCTAGGAAAGGATGGTTAGAGGCTGACATGGCAAAATGGGAGACATGATATAGCAAAGTGATAGGTAGCGCGGCAAGGCAATAGAGCGAACAACTAGCAAAGCAAAGATAGAAGTGATTTCGAGGGGTGGTCATCTTGCCTGCAAGGTTCTCAGAGTTGTCGAAAGCTTGATCCTCGTAAGCGTACTCAACAGGTTCCTCGTTCATGAACTCGTCTCCCGGCTCTACCCAAGACAAGAACACAAGCAAACGGAAGCACAATCAACCACGAGAAATGCACAAGCAACATGATGCAAAACATGTATGATATGCAGGATATGATGTGCGATGCATATGCGTGCTCCGGAAGGAAAATGATGATCAAGGCAGTAACTTGGTAAACCAAGCATGCCACTAGAAAGATGAGATGATTTCGGTCGAAATCGATATAAAGATCACCGGAAACGGATGCACGGTTTGCAAATGGCAAGCAAAACAAGAATGACACGAATCTGCGATTAACAGCATGATAGCACTTAAAATGCAACAAGTAACAATGCTACAACACTCCAACATAGCATCAAAGAATATGGCAGTAATCTACAGGATATGCTTGACAAAAGATGAACACTGTGCTACTGCTAGATCACAACATATCAAGCTCAAACAAGCATGGCAAAAGTGCAAAAGATATCAGGTTCACAGACTTGGTGAAATTACTGGACATGGCAGAAACAGCATCAGGTAGCAATGTTCAGAGCACGAAATCAACATGCTACAAGAACTTAACATGGCAAAACAAGGCATGAAAGTATTCTACTAAATGCATGTGAAAAAAGTCCCTTACTGACCATAAGCCAAAAAGGGCCAGAAGATATGATGACAAGCATGTAACCATAGCAAGTTTCGTTATCAGGTTTCAGACTTGGCAGAAAACAGAGCATGGCAGAAACAATAATATGATGGCATGTTTGCGAGCTTGATGCACTCACCACAAAGCAATTCATGACAAAACAAGCATACCTACACCAAGATGGCAAGTTTATGAAGCTATCCATGGCAAGAGTAAAAGCATATCACGTATGGATCAACTACGATAAGCTTGGCAATATTGCATATCATGTTAAGAATCTGCCAGAAATATTTTATAGCAAACATAGAGCAAGATTGAGTCATGCTATGGCACTCCATACTTGCAAACAAGGGCAGTAATGGATCAATTACAACTATAGCTATAAAACATCCTTACTGAACATCTCCAAAATATGCATGGATCTCTCTGTAGCATCATGTTTACATGGCAACAAAATAACAGCAGACAAACACTTGGAGAATTCACCAAGTCCCAGAAATCAGAAACATTACGGGGCCTAGTTTGCATGCTTGTGCTAGTCATCACAGAGATCACAAAAATACATGGCATACACTCTTGAAAAGATGCCATGGCATACAACAAAACACATGTAGAGCTCATGCCCATAAGATGCACAAATTAAAAGATACAAAAAAGACAAATCTCCAAGTTCTGATAAGAACCAGCAGATAACAGCAACTAGCCCTCTTGCAACAGAGATTTGGGCATCAAGACGACCTCTAATGAACATGGTGCAATTGAACGAAATGTAGAGCATCACGAGACGAACAATTTGACATATTAGACGCGTGAAATGGAGCTACATGCAAGGAGTTATGCACTGTTAAACATGAGCATATGTTGTAAATTTGCAGGACTTGGAAAAAAAACGGGGGAAGGAATGTCAACCGCTACAGTAGCTGCTCCCAATCGGATCTAGCTCGGGCCGGCGATGGAGGAAGGAGAGGAGGCCGGAGGGCGTCGGAGGGGAGGGGAGGAGGCGAGGCGGCGGCGCCGGAGCGAGGAGGCGGCGGGGCCTCGGGCCGGCGACGGCGATGGCCGGCGGCGGCGGCGCGGGGGAACGGCGACGGGCGGCCGCGGCAGGGCGGCACCGGCCGGCGGTGGCGCGCGGGTGACAGGCGACGGCGGGCGCGCGGCGCGGGAGGAGCGGCGGCGGCTGGGCTCGGGCGGGCCCTCCTCGGGCTCGCCGGGCCGGCGGCGGTGGGAGGCCGGAGGGTGACGTGGCGGCGCCCGATTCGCTGCGGCCGTCGGTGGAGATGTGTCCGGTGCGGACGGACACGTCCGGCGTGGTGCGAGGGAAGTTGCTACGGTTTCGTCTGCGGGAAAAATTCGGGGGTCTCACATATAAATAGGTAGAGGGAGGTAGGAGAGTCCAAATGAGGTGCGGTTTTCACCCACACGATCGTGATCGAACGACCTAGAGCATGGAAGAGAGTTAGGTGGGTTTTGGGCTGGTTTTTTAGGGGGTTTTGCTGCAACACATAAATGGACTTGCGGATGCCCGGTTAACCGTTGGAGTACCAAACGACCTCCAAATGGAACGAAACTTGACCGGTGGTCTCCGGGTGGTATACCAAGGCCACTTGACAAGCCTCGGTCCATTCCGAGAAAGTTTGACACCCGCACACGAAAGAAAACAAGAGGAGTGCACCGGAGGAGATAGGAGCGCCGGATTGCAAAACGGACAACGGGGAAAATGCTCGGATGCATGAGACGAACACGTATGCAAATGCAATGCACATGATGACATGATATGAAATGCGTGACAAGACAAAATACAAAACGAAAGACAAAACCCGACCACGGAGGGAATAACATAACACATAGCCGGAAATGGCAAGAGTCGGAGTTACAATTATGGAAAGTTACATCCGGGGTGTTACAAGAGCATCGGGAGCACGCCCGAGCCGACGGTGGTGACGGGGTGATCTTCCGAACTGAAGTTCAGGTCGGCCTTGGGCGGCACCCAACCCGGGGGAGCCCCGTGCCATGCGGAAGCGGCGCCGATCTAGCGAAAGAACGAATTTGTGTGACGGTCGAGGGCGGCGCCTGCGAGCCGCCGAGGAGGGCCGCGACCGCATGGGGCGGCGGTGCCGCGAAGCGCACGGCGAAGAGACCGCGCAACTCCTCCCAGGATGCCACCGTGGATCCGGGGAGGTTGAGCAGCCAGGCGCGCGGCACGCAAGTGAGGGCCATGGGAAGCCAGTTGGCCATGACCGTGTCATTGCCCCCGGCCTTAAGGACGGCCTCCTCGTACGCAAGCAGGAAAGCCACCAGGTCCGCCGTGCCACCGTAGCGCGGTGGCATCTCCGGCTTGAACTTGGGCGGCCACTACACCTGCCGTAAGGCGGGGGCCAAGGCTCGGAGCCCCCTGGCCCTGTCACTGACACCAGTCATCGGAGCCGGAAGCGCGGCGCCTGCCATGGGGGCGAACTGTGGTGACGGCGGAGCGCAGATCGACGGAAGGAATCTCCAGCGCACCCCTACCTGGCGCGCCAAATGTCGGATTTCGGGTTCCGGCAAAACCCTTGAGGTTCGAACACTGGGGTGCGCACGAACATTTCCCCCTACCTAATCACGCCCTCAGCCTCACCGCGATCTCAAAGCTTAGCTCGACGAACTCGCAACACAAGAGACACGAGATATATATTGGTTCGGGCCACCATTGTGGTGTAATACCCTACTCCAGTGTGGTGTGGTGGATTGCCTCTTGGGCTAAAGATGAACAGTACAAGGGGAAGAACAGCCTGCTGAGGCGAGGTGTTCTCGTGCTTGGTGGGTTTGAGGGTGATCTCAATCAGTTCGAGGTGAGTCCTAGACTAGTTGTCTCCTACTGTGGTGGATAGTCCTATTTATAGAGGCCCTGGTCCTCTCCCCAAATATTGAGCGAGAAGGGAGCCAACAACGGCCAATTTGAAGGGGGACAGCTAGTACAAGCTATCCTGACTAAAGGTGGTCTTCGCCTGCCAAAGGCTCTGGTGGTGACGCCGTCTTGGGCTCCACGGTGACCTCCGTCCTACCGTCCTGCCGGTCTTGGTCTCGTTACACTGATATGGAAACCTTTGTCTGATGCCTCGGTACTCCTCGCCTGCGCTTGCCTCCTTAGCACCAAAGAGGAAACGAGGACACTGTACGCGCTGGCGCCCGCCTGGCCTTGATCGTCATGGCTTACGTCATTGGAACCTCCCGAGGTTCGTCTTGCCTTGATCTCTCCGCCCCTCGTGAGCCAGCCTGGTGAGGCCGCCCCGAGGAGGTCTTGTGTCATTCGCCTCACGAGGCTTGGCCCCTCGCGAGGGTCTTGAGTGATTGCTGGTGAAGACGGGCCGCACTAGGCCGCGAGTGGAGCCACGCCGTGGGCCGCAGGCACGCAAGTCTGGGGAGCCCCATTCCCAGAATACCGACAAAGTCCCAGCTGGGTCATACCTCCGGCCGGGTCATACCGTGGGGTGTATCCCCGACATTAGCCCAGAGTTTAGCTTGGATTTATCCATGGTAAACTTATCCTACAAAACAAACACAAGAACAAATTTGACAGGTTGTGCTCCGGGTTTAAAGTTCTCGTAAGCCGGTACCTTATCATCCTTAAGTCCTTGTTATTTCCTCCTTCTGGAAAGTCCGGGTGAATAGACCAGCTTCATAATCAATTTGCTGACATTGGTTTCTCACAGAAATATATGAAGAATAATTCAGCTCCCATTGCTTAACAAAAATATTGGTCTTGAAATACTCATGTGATTTTCAGCCAGCTCGAAGATGTAGATCTTGCCAGTTTATGATTACCAAAATTACCGGGTTATAAATAGATGATGCAAGTCATAATTGTTGCTGATGTCGGGTCATAATTGTTGCAGACACCGGGTCGATCTGGTTTACTCAAAATTGAGAATTTGAAGATTTTTCTCCCTTATATCCATATTACCTATAGGCCCCAAGTCTTGAGAAGAACAAAGTGATGATTTGAGACTTGCTTCAATATAAATACTGCCACTTTGAAAAAATCAATGTTGTTCATCTCAGTCACTAGTAAAAACTGAATACTCCATATATGTAGCCCCCAAGTGCCGGGTTGTCATGCTTGCAGCAACCTAGGACTTGTAATTCCCTGATGCCCATAAAACTTCAACCAGTGTAGCCCCCAAGGGCCGAGTCATTATGTAATAATGAGCAGGGACTTTGTAGATATGATCCTGTAGACTTGAATTTTTAGCTGGAGCAATTAGTAGCCCCCAAGGGCCGGCTCAATACGATGTGATGAGTCGGGTCTTCAAGGAGGCAAGTAAGAAATGACCTTGCATTAGCCCCCAAGTGTCATGGTGCATGCTTGCAGCGACATGAGACTTCCATATTTGGTATAATCATGATTCGAATAATGTAGCCCCCAAGTGTCGGGTCGTAAGCCTGCAGTGACTCGAGACTATTCCTTCCATTGTATAATAAATCATATCCATTGATAAAATAATAGCCATTGTGCTAAAGTGACTTTGAAGACCTCATCATAATACTGGTTATTGATAACCATCATATAAATCCAGCCAATTTTGGCTATGAAAGATGTGAATACCTTATCGGTTGACAAGTAAATCCGGAGACTTAATGCGCATTCATTGTAAGCCAGAATTTTTATAACCCAGCGGCTTATAGCCTTTGAGAAAATCTAGAATGGATAACCCTTTTGAAAGATCAATTTTGATGATGAGCTTGAACTTAATCATTTATATAAGTCATAGTTCTACAAATCCTGCACAGAGTTTAAACAACATATGCCCTGGCGACCTAAAGCCAGGTGCTACCTCTTGAGCACTGCGTTGGTTTCCCCTTGAAGAGGAAAGGGTGATGCAGCAAAGTAGCGTAAGTATTTCCCTCAGTTTTTGAGAACTAAGGTATCAATCCAGTAGGAGGCTACGCGCGAGTCCCTCGCACCTACACAAAACAAATAAATCCTCGCAACCAACACGATAAGGGGTTGTCAATCCCTACACGGTCACTTACGAGAGTGAGATCTGATAGATATGATAGGATAATATATTTGGTATTTTTATGATAAAGATACAAAGTAAAATAAAAGCAAAGTAAAAAAGGCAACGGAAATAACTAAGTGTTGGAAGATTAATATGATGAAGATAGACCCGGGGGCCATAGGTTTCACTAGTGGCTTCTCTCAAGAGCATAAGTATTTTATGGTGGGTGAACAAATTACTGATGAGCAATTGACAGAATTGAGCATAGTTATGAGAATATCTAGGTATGATCATGTATATAGGCATCCCGTCCGAGACAAGTAGACCGACTCCTACCTGCATCTACTACTATTACTCCACACATCGACCGCTATCCAGCATGCATCTAGAGTATTAAGTTCATAAGAACAGAGTAACGCCTTAAGCAAGATGACATGATGTAGAGGGATAAATTCATGCAATCTGATAAAAAACCCCATCTTGTTATCCTAGATGGCAACAATACAATACGTGCCTTGCTGCCCCTAATGTCACTGGGAAAGGACACCGCAAGATTGAACCCAAAGCTAAGCACTTATCCCATTGCAAGAAAGATCAATCTAGTAGGCCAAACCAAACTGATAATTCGAAGAGACTTGCAAAGATAACCAATCATACATAAAAGAATTCAGAAGATTCAAATATTGTTCATAGATAAACTTGATCATAAACCCACAATTCATCGGTCTCAACAAACACACCGCAAAAGAAGATTACATCGAATAGATCTCCACGAGAGAGGGGGAGAACATTGTATTGAGATCCAAAAAGAGAGCAGAAGCCATCTAGCTAATAACTATGGACCCGAAGGTCTGAGGTAAACTACTCACTCTTCATCGGAGAAGCTATGGTGTTGATGTAGAAGCCCTCCGTGATCGATGCCCCCTACGGCGGAGCTCCGGAATAAGCCCCAAGATGGGATCTCGTGGGTACAGAAGGTTGCGGCGGTGGAATTAGGTTTTTGGCTCCGTATCTGATCGTTTGGGGGTACGTAGGTATATATAGGAGAAGGAGTTCGTCGGTGGAGCAACAGGAGGCCCACGAGGGTGGAGGGCGCGCCTGGGGGGGTAGGCGCGCCCCCTACCTCATGGCTTCCTCGAAGCTTCCTTGACTTAGGGTCCAAGTCTCCTGGATCATGTTCGTTCCAAAAATCACGTTCCCGAAGGTTTCATTCCGTTTGGACTCCGTTTGATATTCTTTTTCTGCGAAACTCTGAAATAGGCAAAAAACAGCAATTTTGGGCTAGGCCTCCGGTTAATAGGTTAGTCCCAAAAATAATATAAAAGTGAATAATAAAGCCCAATAATGTCCAAAACACAAGATAATATAGCATGGAGCAATCAAAAATTATAGATACGTTGGAGACGTATCAAGCATCCCCAAGCTTAATTCCTGCTCGTCCTTGAGTGGGTAAATGATAAAAACGGAATTTTTGATGCGGAATGCTACTAGGCATATTTTCAATGTAATTCTTCTTACTTGTGGTATGAATATTCAGATCCGAAAGATTCAAGACAAAAGTTTAATATTGACATAAAAGTAATAATACTTCAAGCATACTAACTAAGCAATTATGTCTTCTCAAAATAACATGGCCAAAGAAAGTTCATCCCTACAAAATCATATAGTTTAGTCATGCTCCATTTTCATCACACAAGAATGCTCTCATCATGCACAACCCCGATGACAAGCCGAGCAATTGTTTCATACTTTAGTAATCTCAAACTTTATAAACCTTCACGCAATACATGAGCGTGAGCCATGAATATAGCACTATGGGTGGAATAGAGTATGATGATGGGGGTTATGTGGAGAAGACAAAAAAAGGAGAAAGTCTCACATCAACGAGGCTAATCAATGAGCTATGGAGATGCCCATCGATTGATGTTAATGCAAGGAGTAGGGATTGCCATGCAACGGATGCACTAGAGCTATAAATGTATGAAAGCTCAACAAAAGAAACTAAGTGGGCATGCATCCAACTTGCTTGCTCACGAATACCTAGGGCACTTGAGGAGGCCCATTGTTGGAATATACAAGCCAAGTTCTATAATGAAAAAATCCCACTAGTATATGAAAGTGACAAAACAAGAGACTCTCTATCATGAAGATTATGGTGCTACTTTGAAGCACAAGTGTGGAAAAAAGGATAGTAGCATTGTCCCTTTTTATTTCTTTTTTTTGGGCCTTCTTTTTTTGGCCTTTCTCTTTTTTTAATTGGGACAATGCTCTATTAAATGATGATCATCACACTTCTATTTATTTACAACTCAACGATTACAACTCGATACTAGAACAAAGTATGACTCTATATGAATGCCTCCGGCGGTGTACCGGGATATTCAATGAACCAAGAGTGACATGTATGAAAGAATTATGAACGGTGGCTTTGCCACAAATACTATGTTAACTACATGATCATGCTAAGCAATATGACAATGATGAACGTGTCATGATAAACGGGATGGTGGAAAGTTGCATGGCAATATATCTCGGAATGGCTATGGAAATGCCATGATAGGTAGGTATGGTGGCTGTTTTGAGGAAGATATAAGGAGGTTTATGTGTGACAGAGCGTATCCTATCACGGGGTTTGGATGCACCGGCGAAGTTTGCACCAACTCTCAATGTGAGAAAGGGCAATGCACGGTACCGAAGAGGCTAGCAATGATGGAAAGGTGAGAGTGCGTATAATCCATGGACTCAACATTAGTCATAAAGAACTCACAAACTTATTGCAAAAATCTACAAGTCATCAAAAACCAAGCATTACGCGCATGCTCCTAGGGGGATAGATTGGTAGGAAAAGACCATTGCTCGTCCCCGACCGCCACTCATAAGGAGGACAATCAAAGAACACCTCATGTTTCAAATTTGTTACATAACGTTTACCATGCGTGCATGCTACGGGACTTGCAAACTTCAACACAAATATTTCTCAAATTCACAACTACTCAACTAGCACAACTTTAATATCACTACCCCCATATCTCAAAACAATCATCAAGCATCAAACTTCTCTTAGTATTCAAAACACTCATAAGGAAGTTTTTACAAATCTTGAATACCTAGCATATTAGGATTGTTTAAGCAAATTACCATGCTATTTAAGACTCTCAAAATAATCTAAGTGAAGCATGAGATATCAATATTTTCTATAAAACAAATACACCACCGTGCTCTAAAAGATATAAGTGAAGTACTAGAGCAAAACTATATAACTCAAAAGATATAAGTGAAGCACATAGAGTATTCTAATAATTTCCGAATCATGTGTATCTCTCTCAAAAGCTGTGTACAGCAAGGATGATTGTGGTAAACTAAAAAGCAAATACTAAAATCATACAAGACGCTCCAAGCAAAACACAATAATGTGGTGAATAAAAATATAGCTCCAAGTAAAGTTACCGATGGACGTAGACGAAAGAGGGGATGCCTTCCGGGGCATCCCCAAGCTTTGGCTTTTTGGTGTCCTTAGATTATCTTGGGGGTGCCATGGTCATCCCCAAGCTTAGGCTCTTGCCACTCCTTGTTCCATAATCCATCAAATCTTTCACCCAAAACTTGAAAACTTCACAACACAAAACTCAGCAGAAAACCTCATGAGCTCCGTTAGCGAAAGAAAACAAAAGACCACTTCAAGGTACTGTAATGAACTCATTATTTATTTATATTGGTGTTAAACCTACTGTATTCCAACTTCTCTATGGTTTATAAACTATTTTACTAGCCATAGATTCATCAAAATAAGCAAACAACACACGAAAAACAGAATCTGTCAAAAGCAGAACAGTCTGTAGTAATCTGTAACTAACGCAAACTTATGGAACTCCAAAAAATCAGCCAAAATAGGAGACCTAGAAATTTTGTTTATTGATCAGCAGAAATTGGAATCAGTATTTGATCACGTTCTGGTGATTTTTAACAATTATTTTCGTGAACAGAAAGTTTCTGGAAATTTCTGCAAGATCAAATAACTATCATCCAAGAAGATCCTATAGGTTTAACTTGGCACAAACACTCATTAAAACATAAAAACACATCTAACCAGAGGCTAGATCAAATATTTATTCCTAAACATAAGGAAAAAGCAAAAAACTAAAAATAAAATTGGGTTGCCTCCCAACAAGCGCTATCGTTTAACGCCCCTAGCTAGGCATAAAAGCAAGGATAGATCTAGGTATTGTCATCTTTGGTAGGCATTCCATAAGTGGCTCTCATAATAGATTCATAATGTAATTTAAATTTCTTCGTAGGGAAGTGTTCCATGCCTTTATTTAATGGAAATTGGAATCTAATATTCCCTTCCTTCACATCAATAATTGCACCAATCGTTCTAAGAAAGGTATACCAAGAATAATAGGACATGAAGGATTGCAATCTATATCAAGAACGATAAAATCTACGGGCACATAGTTCCTATTTGCAACAATAAGAACATCATTAATTCTTCCCATAGGTTTCTTAATAGTGGAATCCGCAAGGTGCAAGCTTAAAGAGCAATCATCAAAATCACGGAAACCTAGCAAATCGCACAAAGTTTTTGGAATCGTGGAAACACTAGCACCCAAATCACACAAAGCATAGCATTCATGATCTTTAATCTTAATTTTAATATTAGGTTCCCACTCATCATAAAGTTTTCTAGGAATAGAGACTTCCAACTCAAGCTTTTCTTCATAAGATTGCATCAAAGCATCAACGATATGTTTGGTAAAAGCTTTATTTTGACTATAAGCATGAGGAGAATTTAGCACGGATTGCAACAAGGAAATACAATCTATCAAAGAGCAACTATCATAAATTCCTTGAAATCCAAAATAGTGGGTTTATTAACATCTAACGTTTTAATTTCTTCAATCCCACTTTTGTCAAATTTAGCATCAAGATCTAAAACTTCGAATTTTTGGAACGCCTTCTAGGTAAAGGTGGATCATATTCAGTCCCATCATTATCAACATTGATATTGCAAACCAAAGATTTAATAGGGGACACATCAATAACTTTTAGATCTTCATCTTTATTTTCATAGAAATTTGAAGAACACGCTTTCATAAAGCAATCTTTCTTAGCACGCATCCTAGCGGTTCTTTCTTTGCACTCATCAATGGAAATTCTCATGGCTTTGAGAGACTCATTGATATCATGCTTAGGAGGAACAGATCTAAGCTTTAAAGAATCAACATCAAGAGAAATTCTATCAACGTTCCTAGCCAATTCATCAACTTTAAGCAATTTCTCTTCAAGCAAAGCATTGAAATTCTTTTGCGAATTCATAAATTCCTTAACACTAGTCTCAAATTCAGAGGGCATCTTATTAAAATTTCCATAAGAATTGTTGTAGGAATTACCATAATTATTAGAGGAATTGCTAGGATAAGGCCTAGGATTAAAGTTTCCTCTATACGCGTTGTTACCAAAATTATTCCTACCAACAAAATTCACATCCATAGATTCATTATTATTCTCAATCAAAGTAGACAAAGGCATATCATTAGGATCAGAAGAAACACTCTTACTAGCAAATAATTTCATAAGTTCATCCATCTTTCCACTCAAAACATTAATTTCTTCTATCGCATGCACTTTTTTATTAGTAGATCTTTCAGTGTGCCATTGAGAATAATTAACCATAATATTATCTAGGAGTTTAGTAGCTTCTCCTAAAGTGATTTCCATAAAAGTGCCTCCCGCGGCCGAGTCTAAAAGATTTCTAGAAGCAAAATTCAATCCGGCATAAATTTTTGTATAATCATCCACAAATTCAAACCATGAGTGGGGCAATTACGTATCATTAATTTCATCCTCTCCCAAGCTTGTGCAACATGTTCATGATAAAGTTGCTTAAAATTCATAATATCGTTTCTAAGAGAGATGATCTTAGCGGGAGGAAAATACTTAGAGATAAAAGCATCTTTGCACTTATTCCAAGAATCAATACTATTTTTCGGCAAAGACGAAAACCAAGCTTTAGCACGATCTCTAAGCGAAAAAAGAAATAGCTTCAATTTAACAATATCATTGTCAACATCTTTCTTCTTTTGCATATCACAGAAATCAACGAAGCTATTTAGATGAGTAGCGGCATCTTCACTAGGAAGGCTGGCGAATTGATCTTTCATGACAAGATTCAACAAGGCAGCATTGATTTCACAAGATTCAGTATCGGTAAGAGGAGCAATCGGAGTGCTAAGGAAATCATTATTGTTGGTATTGGTGAAGTCACATAATTTGGTATTATCTTGAGCCATCGTGACAAACAAGCAATCCAACACACGAGCAAACAAAAAGCAAGCAAAAAAGAGGCGAACGAAAAAGAGAGGGCGAATAAAACGGCAAGGGTGAAGTGGGGGAGAAGAAAACGAGAGGCAAATGACAAATAATGTAATGCGGGAGATAAGGGTTTGTGATGGGTACTTGGTATGCTGACTTTTGCGTAGACCTCCCCGCCAACGGCGCCAGAAATCCTTCTTGCTACCTCTTGAGCATTGCGTTGGTTTTCCCTGGAAGAGGAAAGGGTGATGCAGCAAAGTAGCGTAAGTATTTCCCTCAGTTTTTGAGAACCAAGGTATCAATCCAGTAGGAGGCTACGCTCGAGTCCCTCGCACCTACACAAAACAAATAAATCCTCGCAACCAACACGATAAGGGGTTGTCAATCCCAACACGGTCACTTACGAGAGTGGGATCTGATAGATATGATAGGATAATATTTTTGGTATTTTTATGATAAAGATGCAAAGTAAAATAAAAGCAAAGTAAAAAGGCAACGGAAATAACTAAGTGTTGGAAGATTAATATCATGAAGATAGACCCCGGGGCCATAGGTTTCACTAGTGGTGTCTCTCATGAGCATAAGTATTTTACGGTGGGTGAACAAATTAGTGTTGAGCAATTGACAGAATTGAGCATAGTTATGAGAATATCTAGGTATGATCATGTATATAGGCATCACGTCCGAGACAAGTAGACCGACTCCTGCCTGCATCTACTACTATTACTCCACACATCGACCGCTATCCAGCATGCATCTAGAGTATTAATTTCATAAGAACATAGTAACGCCTTAAGCAAGATGACATGATGTAGTGGGATAAATTCATGCAATATGATAAAAACCCCATCTTGTTATCCTCGATGGCAACAATACAATACGTGCCTTGCTGCCCCTACTGTCACTGGGAAAGGACACCGCAAGATTGAACCCAAAGCTAAGCACTTCTCCCATTGCAAGAAAGATCAATCTAGTAGGCCAAACCAAACTGATAATTCGAAGAGACTTGCAAAGATAACCAATCATACATAAAAGAATTCAGAAGATTCAAATATTGTTCATAGATAAACTTGATCATAAACCCACAATTCATCGGTCTCAACAAACACACCGCAAAACAAGATTACATCGAATAGATCTCCACGAGAGAGGGGGAGAACATTGTATTGAGATCCAAAAAGAGAGGAGAAGCCATCTAGCTACTAACTATGGACCCGAAGGTCTGAGGTAAACTACTCACACTTCATCGGAGAGGCTATGGTGTTGATGTAGAAGCCCTCCGTGATCGATGCCCCCTCCGGCGGAGCTCTGGAACAGGCCCCAAGATGGGATCTCGTGGGTACAGAAGGTTGCGGCGGTGGAATTAGGTTTTTGGCTCCGTATCTGATCGTTTGGGGGTACGTAGGTATATATAGGAGGAAGGAGTATGTCGGTGGAGCAACAGGGGGCCCACGAGGGTGGAGGCGCGCCTGGGGGGTAGGCGCGCCCCCTACCTCGTGGCTTCCTCGCAGCTTCCTTGACTTAGGGTCCAAGTCTCCTAGATCATGTTCGTTCCAAAAATCACGTTCCCGAAAGTTTTATTCCGTTTGGACTTCGTTTGATATTATTTTTCTGCGAAACTCTGAAATAGGCAAAAAACAGCAATTTTGGGTTGGGCCTCCGGTTAATAGGTTAGTCCCAAAAATAATATAAAAGTGAATAATAAAGCCCAATAATGTCCAAAACAGAAGATAATATAGCATGGAGCAATAAAAAATTATAGATATGTTGGAGACGTATCACCAGGGCGGGTAACAACCCAAACATAATCTAGTCTTATGCAATTATGGAAAAGACCAGCATTAAGGCCATTCAAGCCTAAACGTACTGGCAACTTAAAGTTAAAAGCCAGGGCGGCTTATCAAACCTTGCATATTCATCCAATCAATTTAAAAACATACCTGGAAAATTGGCTCAAATTGCCGTCTTACATCGCCATATCCAGTCAGGGTAATAATCCAACGATTTATAAGCGCATGATTCCAATGGCGCAATCCAAGTATACTAGCGACTTAGCGTCAAAAGCCAGGGCGGGTTATCAAACCTCGCATCTTCATATAACAAGTACAAAATATACCTGGAGATTTGACATCATGGTGATGCCCCAATAATTATAATCCGGGGCCAGTATGAACCCGAAATTATGAAATATCATCAATTTGATTGCTCAAGGCAAAATATCCTGGCGACTTAAAGTCTGCTATCAGGGCGGGTTATCAGACCCAAAGATGCTCAATGATGAGTCATATAATCAAGGCTACATGGCCTGTGAAATCAGTTCATACCGCCGGCTTAACATGCCACATGCAGTAAGGGTAACAGCCAAAAGATGTAGAGCACAACACCCTATCCACAAATTCATACTGCCGGCTTACACAACCAAAGGTAGTAAGGGGTAACATCACAAAGCTTAGAGCCAGAACTTCAAACACATAATTATCATATACTGGCGACTTGAAGTCCAAAGCCAGGCCTGGTTAATAAACTCCAGATATGCTCAAATATGAGCCATAGAGATGAAGGCTACATGGCCTGAATTGTCTCAAGCCATATGTTAATATGGCATCAATATATGAATCCAAAAAATGCTCAGAAAAAGATAACAAATCAAAATCGAGAAAACAAGGCTTTCATAGGCCGCCAAGCCTAAAGCTCCAAGGCTTTCATGGGCCGCCAAGCCACTGAGTTAACCTTTTACACTTCGTGAATCCGGCCTCACATGACTGCCGGTTTAATGTTGACAAGTTCAGGGTCTATTTAAGATTGACTGTCAAGAGTTCGGCTTGTCATTCCGGGATTACCCGGGCGGAGTGGCAGATTCTATAAAGCAGGATGACCTGGAAGGTTTTGGTGAATACACCTGGTGTTCCAAGCTAGTTCACGAGGGTAGTAACGCTATGTTCTCTTTGGTGAATACACCTATGTTTGAACAGGAAGCCCCCAAGTGCTTTGTAAGCATGGCGTATAAGCCGGACCAAGAGGGATATCCACAGCTATGCTCAATGAGCAGGAAGCCCCCAAGCAATTTGTAAGTGCGGCGTGTTAGCCGGATCAAGAGGGATATTCACAACTATGCTCAATGAGCTGGAAGCCCCCAAGTGACCATAATAGAATGAGCCCATAAGGCAGGATACCCATGTTTGAACTGCGCATCATGGCAGCAAGTTCTCTTTGGCAACTTTTAATTTTTCTAAGAACTCGAACTTGCGAGAGATGAATTCTTTTTAAACTGGAATTTCAAACTGGATATTGAGAGCTTCAAAGCTTTGTGAGAAATAGATTTCCCTTGAGTCGGATTTTAAACCGAAATCCTTCATTTTAAGCCGGAAATTTCTAGACGGCCCTTAAATTTTCATCAATATGGCAGTAGCCTCCGGGACCAGGTTATTTTCCCTCCAATGACCCGGAGATCTTGAATCTGGCAAAATTTGCTAAGTCATGTCATCATAGCCCCTGAGTCTTAAGACGACTCAAGGAGTTGTCTTGAGATTCTCCATGCTTGACCGTGGTATAAACCGGTATGAGTCATTCAACAGCTCAATGATATAATAGTCCCTTTTGCAGTAGACAACTTGCCCTGCATTGGAAAACCTCACAAGGCAGAGTAATTGCTCTTTTTAAACAAAGCAACATGAAATATAAAAATATATTGGATGGATTTCACCTGATATGTTGGGCTAGAAAATATCCACCGCGAAGTTGATGATCACAATGGTGAAGTTAAATCAATCACGGGTGAACCGGCCGCGGCGTTGTAAGCCAGCGCGGACGGGCTAGTCAATTGCGGGCGTGGTAAACCGCGTGGACGGGCGAGCCAATCACAGGCGCGGTAAGCCGCACAGACGGCGAGTCAATCGTTATGTTTGTAAGGCACCGCGGACGCACGAATCGGCCGCAGGCACGGACGAATGTAATCTGAACAGCGGGGCAGCGACTTGCACGTGTATCCGTCGAGCATCATGGCACGGACAAGCACTAGTGAAAAAGTGATGTTGACGCGCACCCTTTAGGCGACACCTTTTTGTAAGGAATAGTGGTCCTGCGGAAAAGTATCATAGACTAGAGTAATTGTTCTCAATCAATTTAATATGTACTGATAAAATACATAGAAAGGATAGCACCTGATATTGTTTATCGGATGAACGTGGACACTAGGGATCAAAAACTGTAACGCCCACGATGCGGCTATATCTCCCACGTGTCGAGGCACGACTTGGAGGCATAACCGCATGGTGGTTTTGTCGCAAGAAGGGTCATCTTCACACAATCCCATATAATGAACAAGAATGGGATAAAGAGTTGGCTTACAATCGCCACTTCGCACAATACAATAATAAATTCTTACATCATTCAAGATACACACATAGACCGACTACGGTCAAAACCAAATAAAAAGAAGATAACCCCAAATGCTAGATCCCTGATCGTCCCCAACTGGGCTGCACTACTGATCATCAGGAAACAAAGCATAGTAACGACCACGGTCCTTGTCGAACTCCCACATGAGCTCGGTTGCGTCACCTGTATAGGTATCATCGGCACCTGCAACTGTTTGGAAGTATCTAGTGAGTCACGAGGACTCAGCAATCTCACACCCGCGAGATCAAGACTATTTGAGCTTATGGGTAGGAAAGGGGTAATGAGGTGGAGCTGCAGCAAGCACTAAGAAAATATGGTGGCTAACATACGCAAATAAGAGCGAGAAGAGAAGCAACGCAACGGTCGTGAAGCTATAAGTGATCAAGAAGTGATCCTGAAACTACTTACGATCAAGCATAACACAAGACCGTGTTCACTTCCCGGACTCCGCCGAGAAGAGACCATCACGGCTACACACGCGGTTGATGTATTTTAATTAAGTCAAGTGTCAAGTTCTCTACAACCGGACATTAACAAATTCCCATCTGCCACATAACCGCTGGCACGGCTCTTGAAAGTTTATACCCTGCAGGGGTGTCCCAACTTAGCCCATCACAAGCTCTCACGGTCAATGAAGGATATTCCTTCTCCTGGGAAGACCTGATCAGTCTCGGAATCCCGGTTTACAAGGCATTTTGACAATGGTAAAACAAGACCAGCAAGTTCGCCCGAATGTGCCGACAAATCCCGATAGGAGCTGCACATATCTCGTTCTCAGGGCACACCGGATGAGCCAGACGTCGAGTTGGCATAGACCCTGGTTGCCCAGGGGGCGCCGGACATCGCTCGGTTTGGACCAGCACTCGAAGGAGCACTGGCCCGGGGGTTTAAATAAAGATGACCCTTGAGTCTGCAGAACCCAAGGGAAAAAGGCTTAGGTGGCAAATGTTAAAACCAAGGTTGGGCCTTGCTAGAGGAGTTTTATTCAAGGCGAACTGTCAAGGGGGTCCCATAAATCACCCAACCGCGTAAGGAACGCAAAATCAAGGAACATAACACCGGTATGACAGAAACTAGGGCGGCAAGAGTGGAACAAAACACCAGGCATAAGGCCGAGCCTTCCACCCTTTACCAAGTATATAGATGCATTAATTAAATAAGAGATATTGTGATATCCCAACAATATCCATGTCCCAACATGGAACAAACTTCATCTTCACCTGCAACTAGCAACGCTATAAGAGGGGCTGAGCAAAAGCGGTAACATAGCCAAACAACGGTTTGCTAGGAAAGGTGGGTTAGAGGCTTGACATGGCAATATGGGAGGCATGATATGGCAAGTGGTAGGTAGCGCAGCATAGCAATAGAGCGAACAACTAGCAAGCAAAGATAGAAGTGATTTTGAGGGTATGGTCATCTTGCCTGAAATCCCGATAGGAAGAAGAACGAGTCCATGAAGAAGACAAACAGACGTAGTCGAACGAATCCTCACAACTCCGGAACGAAACCGAAGCTAGCGAGAGAAGCAAACCGGAAAGAAGCAAACAACATAGTAAACAATCATCACATAAACATGGCATGATGCACAATCAAGTATGATGCATGTCCGATTTAATGAGGCATGGCATGGCAAAGTGCAACAAACAACACTACAAATTAAGTGGAGCTCAATATGCAACGAGTTGCATATTGACGAAACACCACATACGATTATTTAGTTCTCTCTCAGTTATGTACCCAACAATATTAAATGTTGTTAACATGGCAAGAGGTGAGGCATAAGAAAACTACCAATCTAGGCAAGTTTAAATGAGGCCGGAACAACAAAAAACAATACCGGAAAATCCCCATATGCACATTTTGGATTTGGTACTGTTCTGCCCTATACATAATTTTAATGTTGTTAAACATGCAAAGTAAGTGCACCAAGTTTAACTAGGCATTTCTCCACCCCATTTACATATCAAGTTTATTAAATTCGAAGATACGGTTATTTAGTTATGAAATAAATCATTTTTGCATGGCATTGGAGCAAACTTAAACAAACAGCATTTTAAACAATTTAAACATGGATGAGAGTGGCATATTATGAAACTAGATGAAATTCTAAGCACTTTACATATTTAAATCATTTTAAACCAATGCACGATTAATTAGTTATTAGATGCATGAACATATAGGGGTTTTTCTGTAAAAAACTGCAGCTCTCCTGGAAATTAGATAAAATCGCCGAACTGAAAAAAACAAGAACTGGGCCGCAACAGGGGCGGCTGGGCGCTGGGGTTGTGGATGAGGCCCAAGCGCGTGGAGTGGAAGCGGTCAACGCGAGGCGAGGCGAGCGAGCTGCTGCTCGTTACTGAAGAACAGAGGCTACAGCAGCAGGTTTATGGCGACGGATGGCGGGAACGGCTGCCGGCGACGTGGGACTTGGGCGCGACGCTGGAGAGGAGGCAGGCTGCGGATGCGGCAGGAGGCAAGGGCTCGTGCTCGTCCTCGTCTCCGTGAAGCGGAACGACGACGACGGACTTGGCGCGAGCTCCTGGCGACAGGGAGGGGCGCGGTGAACGCTCGAACGACTCGAGCCAGAGGCAGGGGCGTCCTCCTCCTGCTCGATGTAGAAGCAGAGGAAGAAGGCGCGGCGGCGCAGAAACTTGGCGGACGGAGGTGAGCGGCGATGGGCGTCAGGAGGTGCGGGGAAGGCCGGGACGGTACCGATCTGGGAGGACCCGAGGTGGACGAGCGGTTCCTGGTGGTGGCTTGAGCGTCGGGCGGCCATGGAGCTCCATGTGCACCTGTGTTCCCTACGAGAGAGAGGAAGTAGGGAGATGATAGGGAGAGAGAGAAAGGGAAGGGAAGGGAGAAGAGACAAGGGCATGCGGGGAACTCATCTGCTGGCAATGGTGGGCTGCGGCTTGCTCGGGGACAGAAGGGCGAGCGCCGCGCTCGGGGTTGCTGGTGCCGCTAAACATCGGGAGGACGGAGAGGACAGAGCAAGGCGGCGGTGGAGCATCTGGGCACGGGGAAGTGGCCTGGTGGTGCGGTGGTCGGTGGCTGGCCTCGGGAGGAGCTCCTACTGAACCAGCGGGCAATGGGGACGGCACGAGGTGGGAGGCGGCAGGGAGCTCCTCTCCCTGGCTTGCGACGAGGGGAACGGGGAGGTCTGCGTGGGCTGTGGTGGTTGGATGGATCGGGAAGGAGGAGGCTTCGTCTTGCTGTGGTTGGGCGGCGACGCAAAACGAGGGAGGTGGTCGGAGCGATCTGGTTGGGTGGATGGGGACTCTGAGGTGGGTGGCGGCTGGATCGGGAGGGATCCCGAGGAAGGGAGTGGCGGCGGCAGGGTAGGATCCCTAGAAATTAGGTGGTTTGTCTAGGTTAGGTTAGGGGGTCTATATATAGCAAGTCGATTTTTGGATAAGGGCATTTGGTCCCTCCAATCTTAATGGGACGGTCCCGGAAAAATAGGCTAGGGAGACCAAATAAGAAAATGGAGATGTTTTATAGATGTTTGGAGATGATCCGGACCCATCGGTTGCGATAGTCTGAGTCGGGTTCGGGGGCAAGTTTCGGACGCGCGCGAGAGGGGTTTGAGTATTATGTAGAGAGGGTCAAACGGTCGGGCAACAAACGAATGGCCGGTCTTGAGAAAGGTCAACAGAGACGAGGAAGAAGCGGCAACTATCAACGGGTGCAAGTTTTTTAGAAAACATGCAATGCAATGCTCATGATGACATGATGAATGCAACAAACAAAATTAAAACACACGGCGAACACGAAATATATGGAAGTCTTCTGGAGCATCGGTCTCGGGGCGTTACAACACTCCAGCACTACAAGAGGATCTCGTCCCGAGATCTAGGATGGCACCAGAGAGAAGCAGAAAAGAAAGAGAAGAGGTAAATCTAAGTTGCTTCTTGTACAAACGAGTGAAACCAAAGAACCTTGAGAGGTTAAACAATTTTAAGAAAAGAATACAACGGAGATGAACGAGATTACAAACACTCCGTTAGAAAAGGGGAACTAGGAACATTATGAGAACCTTGTGGGTTGAAAGACATGAAACAAGGGCTTAACAAACCAAAAGAATATGAAACCACACCGGTATAACGAGATAGCCAAGGAACAAGAATGACATAATTTTGACAGCACTCCGGTTGAAAAAGAGAAGGAAAACTTGATAAGATGACACAACACTCCAGTTAAATGGATAAGCAAGGAAAGAAGATGATCTTGACAAAACAAGAAGATGGGTTGAAGAGAGCAATATCACAATGCTAACGGTAGAAATGAAAGAATGCAATGAAAAGAACGGAGAAGAAAACAACATGTTCTACCTTAAGTGAATTTGAGAGAGCATCCTTAAAAGAAGGATAGAACGGAGTTGTTGAAAAATCAACAAAGAAAGGATATGATCTTCGTGTGCTTATGGAGACATCTGAAAACTTGAGGTGAAATTCAGCCACTAACGAAAACAATTGCTTGCTTGATATCAACGAAGAGATGAAAACTTCTCTCGCGGAGAGGATAGGAGAAAAACTTGGATCATTGATAGACACCACAATTAGCAACATTCCTTCGAGAAGGCTTTAAGTGAAATCTATACCGAGATAACTCCAACAAAGAGATTATTATGGGTTGAAACAACTCATGGACGAAGAAAATATGGTGGGTTTAAATATCTGATTCTTGACAACTTGTGAATCATGAAACATGAAGAAAATTATCATGAATGACATAACACAACCTCAAAAGATAAGAGAGAAAGAATTGCACTTCAGAATGCAAGATGAAGAATGCTTGAACTCCTCAAAACAACACATGTGTTGAGCACCATGTTTATTTTGAAGTATGGCTTGACAGATCATAGCTTCGAGAGAAATATTGAAGAACAATTGAAGAATGAAAGGAATCCTTGACGAAGCACCATGTAGAGCCTCCATGAAGAACTCCGATAATAAAAGAATGATCAAACGAAAGGGAAAGTTGAAAAGAACTCCGGGAGAAGCCTTGCAATGATTAGATGAAGCTTTGAAATGATATAGTTGAAATAACATGGAGCTCCAGAAAGAAAAATGAACAAATGAGATCAAGAATTTTGATGAATCTCCGGAATAAGGAATTAATCACTTGGATGAAACAAGAATAAGAATTACATTATGCTTAGCCTTTACCAATTTAGATTGATGACAAGCAACGGATTTTGCATACTACTTATTCTTGTAGAAAGGATTAAGATAGATATTGCGCAAACTTGGGAAGGTCTTCATCGAACCACCGGTAGGATTGAAGCAACGAGTAAATTGATATGATAACGAAGGAAGAGAAATCTTGAACGAACCACCGCGAGAATTGAAAACAATTGAAGAAAAGAGGACGAAACACCGTAAGAATTAAAGAACGCGCGAAAATACTCGAGGGAATTTAGATACATGAGAACGAATAGATCACGAGCTGACTAGAGGATACTTGAATAATGCACCGGGAGAATATTCTGATGTAGCCCTAGCACCATAGCCCATGTTCCATTACCCACTGCCGTGTTGATTTTCACGTGTAGATGCAACAGTCTTCTGGCTGAAATAACCAGAGAAATAGTGCCATGCCGGCGCAATGCAGGAGTGACGGCGACTCATTGAATCAATGAGGACGAGGCCACTCACGGAGGAGGCCAGGCGACTCGATGCAGCAGGGCCAGCGTGACGCGAAGCGGCTCAGCACCGGCCGGGTCAAGATGAGGGGCAGCAGCAGCGGCCGGCCATGGTGGAGCCGCCGCAGAGGCGCAACATGGCAGGTTACGGTGGAGGTAGCGACAAGCCGACAACTCGGCACGTGGCGGCGGTTTTGAGCAGAGGCCGGGGTGGCTGGGAACAGGCAGCCTAGGCGGCAGTTCGCCGCGGCAGAGTCAACTCGTCGTCCCGGGCGGTTCGACAGCAGCGGAAACCATTCAAAGCTTGGCTGGAGACGGGGTGGCTGAAGCCTGGCACAGCGGTAGAGAGTCACCTGTGAAGCAAGGCTGTAGCCGAGGCGGAGGCCACGTCCATCCCCACTTTCGAGTCATGGTCCGTTGGATCAACCCACGCCTGAGTCGTGGTCCCTTCTTTTCACGACTTGCTTCCTGATGATGCCAACTTGGTTTGGCTACTTGGACTCTTCACGTGAGGCTGTGGCAGCAGTAGTTTGCAGAAGGGTATTACTGTTTAATTAATCCATCACTTGTTAGCGAAACGTGCTCAAACTAGCACCTTTTCTTGAGTAATCTTGAGGCTTCAAATACTGATATTTAATCCTGGTGACCTGACGGATTCAACAGCGGCTTATCTTGGTTGACTGCCCGTGACTTGCTTCACATGAGACATACTAGTAGTAGTACCTGATGATTGTTTCTATTTGACTTGGTCCTCACGCCAGAGATTAACAGCGACATAGTACCACTTTTTGCTTTGGGACTTGATCCTTTGGCAGATCACATGTGGAGGCACGGAGCAGCAAACGCAACTTGACGGTTTGGATAGAATAACTGCAATAGAGATTTCCCGTCGGTCTTTGTGCAACCAGTGATTGACAGATCGTCCAAGAAAACGCTGCCACCAAAAGAATCCTTGTTACAGACTCGGCAAATCCCTCTTGAACTGATGAAACTTGAGGCTGATGTGCATCCCTTCGAGCTGACTCTTTCTTCATCCAGAAATTTATGAACTTCTCGATCCCTGGAAGGGATCCCTTCAAGAACTCATCACCATCATGTGCAGGCCCCACGGTGGGCGCCAGCTGTTGTGGAGTTTTCATGGAAGATGTCCTTAGTGTGAGGACTTAGTCGTGAGGCCAACGCATCTATGTGGTAGCTTGAGAGGGGTTGAGTGGGACGAGAGACGCAAGGTTTTTACCCAGGTTCGGCCCCTCACGGTGGAGGTAAAAGCCTACATCCTGCTTCATTGATATTGATGATGATAATCTCGGTTACAAGGGCGAGGTTTCGCTACATCTATCTCGAGAGCATCTACTTTGACTTGTCTATTGAGACGTTTAGAAAAACTTGTCCCTCTTGGGGTGCCCTGCCCCTCCTTATATAAGTTGAAGGGGCGGGTTACATGAGGAGTCCTAATAGGACTAGGATTAGTCTATCTTCTATTACAAGCCGGATACAAGTCTGGGTCTTGAGTCCTTGTAAGGAAAATATTCCTCACGCCTTTCCTCTTAGCCCGGCCCACCATATCATGAGCTGGCCATCTGGGCCATGGGCCTTGGGCCTTGTCGTCCGTCTGACTCGCCCGCCGGGTCACCATTGAGTCACAATGTTCAGGCGGGTTGTCTGTAAGCCGCCAGGTTCGAGCGGGTCGCCAGTGAGTCGCCAATCTCCGGGCAGCTTACAAATGAAACACCAAGTCCCAGCCGGGTCATACCTCCGACCAGGTCATACCGCGGGGTATATCCCTGACACATAGTATGATCAAACACATGATCACATAAGTATCTCACGAGCATAAACAAATTGTAGCATAGGAATCAAATGTAACACCCCGGATGTAACTTTCCATATTTGTAACTCCAACTCTTGCCATTTTCGGCTATGTGTTATGATATGGTCGGGTTTTGTTTTTGTTTTGCTTTTTGTTCATGTCATGCATCTCATATCATGTCATCATGTGCATCTCATTTGCATATGTGTTCGTCTCATGCGTCCGAGCATTTTCCTCGTTGTCCGTTTTGCAATCCGGCACTCCCACACGCACCGGTGCACCCCTCTTGTTTTCTTTTCGTGAGCGGGTTTTGAACGTTCTCGGAATGGACCGAGTCTTGCCAAGTGGCCTTGGTATACCACCGGTAGACCACCTGTCAAGTTTCGTTCCATTTGGAGGTCATTTGATGCTCCAACGGTTAACCGGGTAACCGCAAAGTCCTTTTGTCTGTTGCAGCAAAACCCCCCCTCCAAACAGCCCAAAACCCACCTAAGTCCCCTCCATGCTCTCGTTTGTTCGATCACGATCGTGTGGGAGAAAACCGCACTCCATTTGGAGTCTCCTAGCTCCCTCTACCTATAAAACACCTCCCCCTCCGAAATTTTCGCAGATCAAACCCTAGTCTCTTCCACCCCGCGCCGCCGGACACGTCCGGTCCGGCCGGACAAAAGCCGCCGCCGCCCTCGGCCAACTGCGGCGCGCCACGTGGTGCCCCTACG